>NC_056744.1:791679679-791753966 GCF_019279795.1 Protopterus annectens
TATAAGACTAAGAACACTGCATTAGTGGGCCCAGACAACATCCCAGGATTCCCTCTAAATAGCATGAAACATGATCTATCAGGACCTCTAGAATTACTATTTAACTGTAGCCTCCAAACAGGCTTCATGCCTCATGAATGGAGAAAGGCAACAGTCATCCCTCTGCACAAATATGGACCATCTACATTCCCTGGAAACTACAGATCCATAAGTCTCACTAGTCTTATATGTAAAGCCATGGAAATAATTATCATGTAGATGATCAACAGAGATATAGTAAATCTCCAGACACTAGACCCAACCCAGTTTGGTTTCGTCAAAGGCAGATCATGCCTACTCAACCTGATGGACTTTTTTGAGAAGGCCACCAAAGCAATGGATGAGGGCAAAATCATTCACACTGCCTACCTTGACCTGGCCAAGGCATTTGATACAATACCCCACTCGGGCATTGTTGACAAACTCAAGACGTTAGGTACAAATCTGCATGTCACCTGGTGGATAGCCAACTGGATCACAGACAAGACCCAGGAAGTCTGAACTGGGGAGTCCACCTGTACAAAGAAGACAGTCACAAGTGGAGTACCTCAGGGATCAGTCCTTGGACAGCTCTTTTTTGGCATTTAGTTTTCTGAAGTCAAGGCCAATGTCAATGGTCTCTGACTAAATTTGCATAATGTTATATACATTACGTACTACTATTTCGGCATTAAATAATCTGATGGACAACAATATTAATCAAAGCGCCCCTGATGTAAGTGGACTAGATAGTTTATTCTGAACACCGGAAATAACCTTCACAATGCAGAAGCGGTGAGAAGGGAGAGACATTGGGTCCCTCAGTACACAAATTACATCTTTGGAGCATTTGTGTAGAACATTTAAATCCTTACAGTTGGACAATGAATTTCTTAACAAGTCTGTTACACTGAAGCAAGTTCCTAAAGCGTTACATGTATGGAAGTTCCAAGTAGGGACAGAAAATGGTTCGGTGATGCATCAAGAATAATTGGAGTTATTTGATAAAACTGCACTCGTGCTAATGAACATTATAAAAAGGGACAATCAACGTAAGCTGGTAAAATTAAAAAAATGATATCAATACATTAAATAACAGTATAGTAAATGATTTGTTGTTTAACAATATGATTCAAATGTTTAATAAGATTTTTAGTGATATGGAGAAGTTTGTTGCAGACAACTGTAAAAGAAAACAAAATAAGTTGTGTAGAGATAGTAAAGACTATGGTGAGTATAAGGCCTACCCCCAACCTCGTCCAATATATAAGAGCGATATGCCAATAGATATGATGGGGGAGAGCAGCAGTTATACCAATAGAGAATATGCTATTGAACAAGATGAACTAGAATATTTTTTTATAAGACCCACCCTCTTTGAGACATTCAGAGCGAATAATGAATCAACAGAAACAAGTTAACATGGTTGCTCCTTTCATGGAGCACCCAGGGGACGTTCAGTAAGGGGGAAGGGAAGGGGGAGGAGGATACGGGATCCCTATTTAATTTTGAAATACTGAAATCCCGAATTTCAGTATTTTGAAATTATAATAGCGAAGTCTTGAAATCCCGGAACACCAGAAGCATGGAATTCAAAATCCCGAAGTATGGAGATTTTGAATTAGCGCTTCTGGTGTTGTGGTGTGCAAATGGTAAGATGTGAACTTGGGTATGTATGTATGCGTATGTGTGTTAGTTAGGGACTTTAGTGCATGTCAATGTGTGTTTTGACTGTGTTGTGTGTGCGCGAGGGTGTGTACAATGTGTGGGAGTGTGTTACCTGTGTGTGTCTGTGCGATCTTGGAGTTAATATATATAGGTAGGGGGGTGTGGGGGCACATCTACATAAAATTTCATATTTAAGCACCTCAACTGCATTGCCTTTACTAATTGTGGTGCTTAAATATGAAATTTTATTTAGAAAAAATTACCTTGATACTAAATGATGACAAGTTTTACCAAATAACAACATGGGCATCTATTAAAATAGCATATGAAGTTGTTGATACCAGTTAGATTTTTATGTAATAGTCATTTTGTGTTTTTAGCCATTCATTTTTTTATTATTTTGCCTTTTTACGGCTATTTTCATTTGTTTGTTTTTAAGTTTTGTGAGGTATTATTAGATTTTATGGCTTTTACAAACAAAGATTTGACTCCCCAACCTGAGTTAAATTCAAGTTTTTTGCTGGTACCATCAGGATTTACTATATATGACACACCTAAGGATTCATTGTTGGACAATGGCAGAGGTTTGGTGGAAAAAGTGGCTTCCCAGTCTGAAAGGGTGAATCCTGTTAACAACAATGCCGGTGCTCCTGAACATTCGAATTTGGGTGCTATTCCAAAAAGATTTAATAGCACTACAGCTGCATCTGAGCCCACAGACAACTTGTTGTTTGATTGTGTCAAAGGACCAGATAATCCATTTTTATTGGAACCTAATTTGCTGAATAACACTGCTGCTATTGAATTGTCAGTAGGTGATGAATTCAACACATTAGAAAAAAATGTGTTGAAATGTAAGAGACTACAGTGGGACACTTTATTTTTTGAAGCCTATTTATCATCAAATAGAGTACCTAAGGACTTAAGAGTAAAGTGTGTACCTGTAGGAGACAATTTTTCTAAAGAGCTCTTAGATGCCTGGCAAGCCCTGAATGAAAGTCAGGGCTTCACGATGTGAGGCTATTGTTGGAAGAAAACACAAAGACTATGAATACATTGAATAATAATATTATTTTGACCTATAAGCAACTTTGAAGCTAAATGGTCTATGGTTCTGAACAAAGTTGCAGCTGAAAATGAGAATCAAAAGAAACGTAAAATGAAAAAATTTGCAAGAGATAAGGATTATGAAGAAAGGGTGAACTGTTTCTTTAACAGTAACAATGAGTGTCCTGAATCTGCTATCATTCAAACTAATGAAAAGAATGAAGTGGGTGGGGCCGCAGGAAGTGACAACGATGTTGCTAGGCAGAATAGCACAGCAAAATGCAGGAGAATGAGTTTTGAAGTGGAGTCAGTGGATAATGTGACTGGAAATAGAGGAAAACTATTCACGAAAGAAAGACAGGGAAATAATTATTATAGAAATACTTGCACTAAGTCCATCAAAGGAAATTTTCAAAAGGTTGATGTATATCAAGGTGGAGGAACAGGTATGAAATCATGGGCTCAAATAGCAGCCCAGAAACCACAGCAACAAGAGGAGAATCAATCAACAAAAGGAAATTTCTTCTGGAAAAAAAGATGGTGGCAACAGGGATTTCAGGGCAAAAAAAATTACAAAGGAAAGAAGTGGAACAACAATTACAACAATTGAACCAAGGTACTGTGACTGACATTTAAAATTATTAATTTGTCGAATGTGGTGTTAAACAAACACCATATTATGGTATTAAGCAGGAGATTGACATTTGTGCCTTCTGCTAGGGCTGACTTGATAAATACCATAAATGAACTTAGAGAGTTTGTCAGAAAATTAAATTTAAAATACTTATTTAAAGACTGTAATAACTCTAATAAGGTTCAGGAAAAGCATTATTTAGAAAACCTACCATGTTTAATCCAATTCTTAGGCCAGAATTGGAAGCTTTTTGGGTAATGTGAGAATGATGTCAGAAAAGTATTGTATGACAAAATTGAACCTGTATATAATTTAAACAAAGAAGAAAAAAATGCATTGTTTGAGTTAAAAAAATGACACTAAGCTGTATTTACAAAAGCAGATAAAGGTAATGCAGTTGTGGAGCTTAATATGACATTTTATGTAGGAAAAATGACCTTGATACTAAAGGATGACACGTTTTAACAAATAATGTGGGCGTCTGTTAAAAAAGCATATAGAGTTGTTGATACCAGTTGGATTTTTATGTAATAAAAGTCATTTTGTGTGTTTTAGCCTTTCACTTTTTATTATACATGAAAAAAAGATTTTTTTATGATGGGTTAAGAATTATGTATTATGCATTACATGTTGTTGTACTTAAATGTTTTTTATATTTTTTATAGATGGTGATTAATTTAAAATAAAGACTCATCAAGATTTAATAGGTAGGAAGTGACATACATTTTAATTTCCTATAAGTGTGGTCTGTAGCTGTGTGTGTTAAGACTTGGATGATGCCTAAAAGTTAATGGGTGAAAGTGCTAAGTCTTTCACTAATATTGTTGGAATTTTATCATTTTTAACTTTTGCAAGTTTAATAAATGAGCCGTTTCATACAACTTCCTCCATGGTTGATTTCCTTGGTTTACTAAATTTGCAGATGATTGCCAATTAGGAGTCGTCATTGATCTCCCACTGACACAAATGATCTCCCGGAGGGGCTGACACAGACAAACAACTGGTGTCAGAGCCATGGACTAAAACTAAATGCCAAGACATGCATAATAGTATCCTTTGTGAAGTCATCCATCCCTGTTAACTATCATATTGACAACACTCCCCTTAGAGTTGACCCAGTAGTCAGGGACTTAGGGACACACATAGTAATCTAGACTTTGATTATCATGTGTCAACAGTGGTGAGGAAATCATTCTATGTTGAACAACTTAGGTCCAAGAAAGTCATTGTTCCACTGTATTCGGCATTCATCAGACCTATCATTGAGTACAGTGCTCCCTTTGGTACGAACTTAACCAGGCATATTCAACATTTGAAATGTCCACAGAGGTTCCTCTCTAAAAGAATACAGGGAGTAAGTAATATGCCCTATGCAGACTGCCTCAAGACCCTAACCCTGTATTCTGTCTCCTACAGGCTTTTGAGGGGAGATCTATGCCTGGCATACTGGGCATTGTAAGACCCCACTCTGATGGACCTCCTGCATATCCACAAAATAAACAGCACCAGAATTATCCATTCTAAATACTTTAGCCTTGCCTGTGATATAAATAGGACCTGCTGGAGAGAGAGGTATATATCCCAGAGACTACCATGTCTATGGAACAGGCTCTCCATCCATGTGAAGCAGAGATCCTCTAGAAATTCATCCCAGGTTTGGCATCTATGTCTCTAATGGACACAGGTAACCTGTAAATGGTACTTCTCCCAGGCTCATGCTTACACTTATCAAGGGTATCAGGACTTGTCAGAGATTTGAGATGCATGGCTAGGCTTAAAAGGGCCCTTGTGGTTGTTAGCCTAGTAAACACTTATGAGCCTATGAACCTGGTATGTCTTTCCACGCCACTCAAAGTATATTTAGGGCCATCATGGAGGCACAGGCACATTCTAATAAGGCCCACATGGAAATGCTTACGGTTGTAGTTATGGCACAGTCTGACATGCATGACTGCCTCCACCATGTTGCCAGTTCAATGAATCAGATGAATGACACTTTGGAACTGGCAGTGTCTGTATTGGAACTTCTACTGGGAGGGGGACAGCATCCATGTGGATGTAGGTCAAACACATTATCTGGTGTAAGCTGGTGTGTCTGTGCCTGATCAGGCTCCTGTAGTGGCACTCCTTCTACTGCTACATCAGTGGTTGGGGTGTTCACACCCAGATGTGGCAGGATATGGGGTCGTGGTCCTGAATGCCCTCATGAGGAGAGCTTGTCCAGCAGACATCAGCCACATTCAGGTAGCAGCAGTGCATCGGACCATGGGCATGCACTTGCCAGTGTAATTCCTGGCAGAGCTAGTTCTCGTGGTCAGGGACAATGACGAACTGCCACCTCTGTCGTACATGGCTTATGTCTGTCTGACATACCAAGGCATAGAGCTAGCACAGAGCTTGGCTGTGTTCTTACAGACACTCACACACCAGTTTCACCTTGAGTGCCTATACAAACACACACACACACACACACACAAAAAACAACAATTATATAGTTCAGTCAGGAGGCTTATAGCTCATTCTTAGTGGCCATTTGACACTTTATCCAAATGTCTGCCTGACTGCCTTTCATATTCATACCCACTCACTACCTTTTGTGTCATCCTAGACCTCCTGCCCCCGCCCACCCCCACACACACAACACCCTGTGCAAATAGTGATAACTGTTACATATATTTGTTTTCTATCTTTTGGATTCAGGAATACATAAGTCTTTTGTCTGATGATCAGGGTGCATAGCTGACTTAGTTCTTAGTACACATGTGTCTGTGATGCTGTTTTGCAAATTGTACTGCTTTCTTACATGTTTTTGCAATGTGAACATCGCTCTCAACCTCTTAAACCAACAAACCTGGATTAAGCCATAAATAAAATTGGGACAAAGGCCCAATAATAGAGAGAATTTTTAAAATACAGTATTTTGGTATTGCAAACTTAGACAATTGATAGAATAACAGGTTTTGCATTACTGTATGACTTTTCTGAGGGATATGAAGTCCGAAACTGAAATGTGTGCCATTATTTTCTGTCTTCAAACTTTAATGATTTGCCAGTTCAAGACTATGAGAACAAACTGTGGACCTTCTGTAAAAATCTGTACATTTGAGAGGTATGAGTGTGTGAAGCCTGTTAGCTGAGAGAAGACACGTATTCACGTTAGTCACTGCTGTCACATTGATGTCATTGCTGCAAAAATCACCCACCTTATACTTAATTACATTAGCAAGTAATAGTATGCAAGGATATGCCATTCATTTGTATTATTAGACATTTATTTTTCTATTCCAGGTTCAACACTTACCTTGGAAGTCCAACAGTTACAAGACTTTTAATTTAGTGCTGACTCTGTCTGATGCTAGCTGTGCACTGTCATTACATGGGTAAATAAATGATGTGAGCATTGCCTGATATCAGTTACTGTATGTATATGTGTAGTATGAAAATCTTAGCCCCTTAGGTGGTGAGTGTGTGTGCTATCAGTTGACTCTTGGCTGGTCCAAGGGCATATTGTGCATGCCTGTGTCTGCCTGCACCCACAGCAGCTGCTGGTTCTCCCTCTTACTCCTCACCTGTGTGTTGCTGCAGTGACCTTGCCAGTGTTCATGGGATGTGTGGCCCTTCCCCTTGGTACTCTTGATAAAGCTGCAATATTGTGAACCATGCCACAGATACTGAAAATGTTAGCACATGTATGGGGATTGCAATGCAGGGCTCCTCCAGATGAATCTAGACATTGGAACCATGATGTCAGCAGCCAAAGCACACACTGCATAATATTTCTTGTTTGAGTGTGTGCCTCATTATAGCATTCTTCAGTTTATCTGTTCTTCTGATGGGTATCATCAGCCATGGTTCCAGTTCATAACCTGCATCCACCACTAAATGGCCTTGTGGGTATCCCTCCCGAAAACATCCCATGCAGTTGAGAGTTGTGCCAGATATGTGTCTCATGGTAACTGGGTTACCAGCACACACATTCAGGATGATTACCTTAACATTCCACATGACCTGGCAGTGAATGGAGTGGAAGCCCTTCCTATTTATGTACACACTTCCCTGTTCCCTGGGTGGTTCTTTGATTTCAAGTCTATTGCACCCAGGACTTCAGAGTAGTGTACTACAGGGTAGAACTGCTACATAGTCGTGGTTCTGTCATCAATTGCACAGGAAAAATATATGTTGACACTGGCATGTTATAACGGCATTCAGAAATTGATGTAGGATTCTAGATGCTGATGCCTGTGACACCCCAGCATGTCTCTGTTGGTCTCTGAAAGGTTCCTGTAGCTAATATTATAAGTGCTACACATACCTTAGTCTCCACTTGTATTGGCTCCCCCCGGTTTGTCCTTGCTCTCAGTTAAGGATGACAAAAGTTGCAGACATCCTGTTGTGTGTCCATATCCACCCTGTGGCATTCTACAATTTCCACTTCATGCAGACCTTGTAAAGTTAAATGGGTTCTAAACATCCTTCTCCTTCTTGGTCAAGCTATATTAGCAGCAGCGGCAGTAGCAGTAGCATAAACATGGGCCTGCTGCACATACACATGAATATGAGCAACAGCAGCCCCTAACATTCTTTCCATGTTGCAGCACAGACATGGGCCTGCTGCACATACACATGAGTAAGAGCAACATCAGCACCTAACATTCTTTCCATGTAGCAGCACAGACATGGGCCTGCTGCACATACACATGAGTAAGAGCAACAGCAGCCCCTAACATTGTTTCCATGCAGACTCCTTTCCATGGCTATATTCCAATAGGTTTTGCAATTTGCAGAGAAAACCTACACCGAGTCTACATGATTGCTTTATAGCTTGTTGGATAGCTCTTCCATCTTGGATTGGATAGTTCCTGCATCTTGGATTGGTTGATCAGCTGAATTGTATGCTAATTATGCTATAATCGGCATACCACTGTGTGTAGAGCTGCTTACTGAATACAAACATGATCTGGATGATTAGATGAGTAACTGTAACTTCACCATGGGGGTTCCACCTGTGTCCCTCTTCGACAGAGGCAATAGGTGCTGATCATGGAAATTAGGGTATTACTTGGCTAGACTTGTACAGGCCATAGGGCCATTAGCCTAGTAACTTTCTATGTTCCTATGAAAATGGTGCACTATGGCATGTGCTGGTGCAATGCACACACAATTTTAACAGAACGTGTATGCTTTATTGAATCGTTCCTTAAAACTTTTTAGCAAATACAGTTAGAGGAAAAATGAAATAGTTATGCCAGTGATATACTAGGAAAAAAAACTTCAAAATATTTTAGTAAATGCAGTTAGAGAAAAATGTAACAGACATATTAGTGGTGTGTTGGGAAGAAATGTTCCATAGCTAGCTATTAAATACAATTAGAGAAAATGTAATCTTCATGTCATAGAAATTTTCATTGAAGAAACATATTATTTTCCAATGTTTTACAAATGCAGTCATAGAAATTACATAACAAAATATATTGGGCATGAATCAATAAACTTTACACAGCTCACTGAAACTGACAGTGCGTCTATTTATATTCAATAAGCCGGCTCTACATGATGTGTAGGCCCATGCAAACATGGTAAATATTGCATCATGCTAATTACTGCATAAGGAGCTGAATTGTATGCTAATCAGCAAATTTAGCATGGTGGAACTCTTCAAAAAGCTATAAAGCAGTGATGTACACTTAGTGTAGTCTTCTGCCTTATATTTAAAAACATACTGGGTACAGCCATGGAAACAGAGCTAGAGAAAAAGAATGTTAGGGGCTACTGTTGTTCTTCTGCATGTGTATGTAACAGGCTTAAGTCTGTGCTGCTGCTGATAGACCTCAGGCAATAAGGAGAAGGGTATTTAGACCCTGTTTAACTTTTCCTGGTCTGCATGATGTGAAAGTAGTAGAGCACTATGGGTGGATAGAGACATATTTGTGGAACTCTGCAACTTCTGTCATCCTCTCTTGAGAGCAAGTGCAAACAGAAGCGAACCAATACCTGAGCTGATGAAAGCATGTGTAGCACTTAGAATATTACCTACAACAACCTTCCAGAGATCCACAGGGGACATGCTGAAGTTGTCACAGGCATCAGCATCCAGGATCCTATACAAATTCCCGAATGCTACAACATGCCAGTCACTATATATATTTGCCCCTGCCCTCAAGGACAGAGCTAGAACTATGCAGGAGTTCTACCTTGAAGCACACTTTCCTGAAGTCCTGGGTACCATAGACTGCACACACATTGAGATCAAAGCACCACTCCAAGAACAGTGAAGAGTCTACATCAACAGAAAGGGGTTCTACTTCATTAACTGTCAGGTTGTTTGCAATGCTAAGTAAGTCAACCGAATGTGTGAGCCTAAAACCTTGGCAGTTACCAAGAGTCCAATATCTGGCACAATGCACAGCTCTACCAGAGGTTTTCCAGGGGTGATGTGCTACAGGGACATTTACTGGAGAATGCAATGTATGTACTCAAACCATGGCTGATGAGACCCAATAGAAATGTTCATGCACCAGTGGAGGAATGCTATAATGAGGCACACGCTTAAACAAGAAATATCAAAGAGCATCTGTTTGGGCTGTTGAAGTCACAGTTTTGGTGCCTAGATATATCAAGAGGGACTCTGCAGTATGATCCCACTACTTGAGCCAAAATTATCACAGTTTATCCTGTGAAAACATCCCTAACAGGAATAGCAAGGACTAAGACCAAACATTCCACCAACACTGGCAAGGTCACCACATCCACATGCAGATGAAGTGTCAGAGGGGGATCCCTCAGCTGCTACGGGTGTAGATAGACATAGGTGTGTACAATATGCCATTGCCCTATCCAAGATGCAACTGATAGCACACATGCTGACCACTTAAGGGGTACACCTTTCATCCTATGCACATACTTACATACATACAATAAAACTGATGCCAAGCAATGCTCATCTCCTTTACTTACTCATATAATGGTGGTGTACTGCTAGCATCAGACAGAGTCAGCTCTGAATGACAACAGTTGTAACTGCAGGACTATCAAGGTAAGTGTTGAACCTGTAACAGAAAAGCAAATGTATAAAAACATGAATGAATGGCAGATACCTTCATACTATCACTTGAGAATGTACCAAAGTAGAATGCATATGAATTGTCCAGCAGTGATACCAATATGTAACATGACTGACTTATGTAATATATATGTATGCAGTTTATCAACCAATGTGAGTCATGCATCTTAAATACCCAGTATAGAAGAATCAGGCTAAAGTCTACTTATCCCTACATTCTCACAAGTGTGCAGCAATAAGCCTTACTGATGTATCAATGATTTCAATATAGGAATCATAACACTAAAATGCTGTAATAAATCAGAAAAAAAATCCAAATAACATCACCAATAATATCCTAAGCACTCGGTTAGCTATCCACCCTTCACAGAAGACAATATACATATATAACCATGAATCAAAAAGACAGAAACACAATGTTGGCACAGTTAGCATCATTTGCACAGGGTGGGGGTTAGGGGCGGAGGGCAAGGCTGATGCGAAAGTAGTGAGTGTGTCACTAAGAAACACAGGCAGATAGAAATAGGTTCATAGGTTCATACTAGTTTATCTGCCCTGAGACAATTATAAGCCTAGCCCGATTCTGTATGGCTTACGCCACCCCTTGATTTGAGTATACTGTGCTCTTTTTAAGGTTTAGTTTACTGTGCCTCTGTCTAATAGTGACACGGGAGTAATCCCTGGGACAAACCTATGATCCCCCATCCACCTATCGAGATTCTTCTTGAAGAGATTCAGTGAGGTGCTCTGCCTCACATGAACTGGAATTCTATTCCAGAGCAAAGGGAGCCTCTGGGTTATGAACCTGTCCCTCCAGCAAGTTCTATTTATTTCTGTGCTGAGGTTCAAGTCCCTCGAGTGTGTGGCTCTAAGGGATTTAGATTTACTGAGGTGGAGCATGTCCATTAATTCTGGATTTGACATAGCTTTGTATGTCAGGCACAGATCGCCTCGAAGTAGGCGGTATGCAACTGAGTAGAGCTGGAGTTTTTTTTACCAAGCAGCATATGGCATCTGTTTGAGACCCTTGATCCTCTTGGTGAGATAGTTTTGGGGTCTTTCTAATTGCTGCAGGTGTCGGGTAAGGTACATCCCAAAAGGGGCATTGTATTCTATGATTGGCCTGATGAGGGATGAATAAAGGGGCACGATTACCTCTCTTGATCTAGATGTGAAACCCTTCGGGATGAGGTGGGCTATGTAGAAGGTCTTTCTAACCACTTTGGCAATGTGGTTTTCAAAGGAGAGATTGCTATCAACTTGGGTCCCCATGTCCCTAATAACTTTCTCTGTACTTGATGGGTTTCCACCTATGTGGTAATTTGTGGGCACATTGTTTTTGCCAAAGGGTATGACTATACATTTTTTGGCATTTAGCTTTAAACCATGGTGCTGGCACCAGCTATCTGTCTCTGTGAGACCTTTTGGAAGGATGTTTGTGTCAGCTGGAGAGTTGATTATGGCACCCAGTTTGCAGTCGTCTGCGAACTTGGTGAGCCATAGTCCTCCCACATTTGCCTGTACCTCGGAAAAGTATATACCGAACAAGAGTGGTCCCAGGACAGAAGTATGTAGATAATATCAACTAGTCACTGAGACAGAATGACCTGCAATCCTCATTAATGTCTCCTTTAGCTGGTATGGGTGGGTGTCTGTATTTTGCATTCTATGTAAAATGTGTGTGTGAATGTCTGCATGAAAATAGCCAAGCTCTGTGCTAGAACCACATGCTGGCATGTCATAGGTGATTGCCATGCATGGTAGAGTTATCAGTTTATTGTTGTCATCCCGACTGTGAGAAATGGCTCTACCAGGAGTTGCACTGGCATGTGGTTGGCCATGGACAGATATAGTGGTGCTGCCTGAAAATGAGCAATTTCTGCTGGAAGACCTCTCTTCACAAATATGCCCATGTCCATGACCCTGTGGCCTACTATGTTTGGGTGTGGATATCTCAACAATTGATGGAGCAGTCTAAGTAGTGCCACTATGAAATCAATATCAGGCACCAGATGATGCTGTGGCCCTACATCCAAGTGGATAATGGCCCTCTCCCAGTAGACATTTCATCACAGACATTGTCAGTTTCATTGTGGCATTCATCGATCTATTGAATCAGCCACATGAAGGAGGCAGACACACATCAGCTTGTGCCACCTCTAGAACCTTAAGCATCTCCTTGGAGGCCCTAGTGGAACATGCCTGTGCCTCCACGATGCCCCTAAATATGCATCAGTGGAACTTAATATGCCAGCATCAGGTGAAGGGTGGACAGCAGGCCTCCTCCAATCACCCTTACCAATGTTCCTGCATGGCACATTGCCCACACTTTGGCTATGGCTAGAGTCAACCGACACTGAAACCACAGTAACCACACTACCCAAACCAACTATGCCATGCTCAACCTGTCCACTATCTTACGGCTCAGTGGAATGGGTATGCATAGGCATACTGACTGTGTCTGAAGGAAATCTAGGGGATGTGAGCATCACGACCTCAGTGTCACATTCAACCTCTGCAGACCACTCCCCTACTGTGCCTCCATTTGGCCACCATCATCATTAGAGCCTACTGACAATTTGACATCAGATGGTAGGAGTCCTACGCTTCCACTGTCAGGATCACCTGTGATAATAAGCAACAAAAATAGGAATGAAATTACTATTCCCCTAAATATTAACCCAAAATATCTGAGCAAAAAGTAACACTGTTTGCACAATTGCAGATGATACAGCAATACAGACATGTATTACACCCTTCTCACACATGCATATAATATATATCTAAATAATGGTTAGTAAGAACAAAAACAAACAATTTGCTTACCATGTGCAGATGTCTCAATACTTTGCAGGGAGTATGGGCCTGGAAAAAATGAAACAATAAAAGGACATCAATTAAGCAACACAATGAGGATAACACAGGGACAGAGAATGCAGAATCATCTATACATTCTGAAAGAAATAACTCTAACTGAAAATTGTCTGAGCTGTCCACCCATTCCCATGTCTATTGAACAACTCTCTTGTATAACTATGACCTATCAATAGGCACCGATAGAAAAAACATTTATTACAAGCACTAGCAGCCAAATTATAATTTAGTCTACAACCCAATATAATGTTGCCATATGTAAGCTGACCTGGAATCTGCTCCTTGGACGCACTTGGCCTCCCAGCTACATCAGCATTGACATGAAGCACACATTGCAGAGGCTCTCCTGAGCTGTTGGGATTTCTGACAGTGGATAGGAACTCCTCATTTGGTGTCAGTGGTGGCTCAGTAGCAGAGACACCCCCTTTTGGCCAGCTGTTCTCTGGCACCTGCAGCTGCCTTCCTCCATGCAGATAAAGTTATGTTAGTGGCCCCATGCCTCACCTGATAAAAAGTGTGGCCATGACTACCAACTGTGTTTACATCATTGACCAACTGGTTCCAAATCTCCTTTCTGGAAGCCATATATCACCAGCCTCTCTCAATTAGGAATGCTCCATGACGTTTCTGAGCCTGGATGATTACCTCATTCTCAGTTTCACTAAAAGGAGAGGTTTATGGATCTGTAGGCTTGGGTGCTATAATCCTGTATGATGTAAAACAGAGAGGGATAAAATGCATTAATATAAAACACATTAATATCACATAAGTAATGTATGTGTTCACAAAAATAATCAGTCTGTATACCTTTGTCAACACAGAGCACTTGAAATACATTTCTCTTTTAGTACAACAGAATGTTAGGTAGCTCCCCCACCTCCCCCTCCTACAAAACAAAGGTTTGTACAAACCAAGGAATACTACATAAGCATTGTATATGTTTTCAACAAAATTATCAGGCTTTGTACACATTTTCAACAGAAAAGCAGTTGAAACACAATTATCCTTTAGGACAACAGAATGGTAGGTTGCACTCCCCACACACTCCAACAAAAAAGGGTCTATAGAAGCAACCATTCTGCTAACATTCATATATTGAAGACTGAAAAGCTATGCCATTGATTACTGGATGACAATTATCATTGCTAAATAGTAAAGAATGCAAATTATGAATGCCAGTCAATTTTCACTGTGCCCACCTCTCCTGTGGAGGTTGCCCTGGGCCATCTGAGAAGCATCACATCAGTGTCAGCAACATATACATTGCATTTCTCTTCAATCCCATTTAAAACTACAAAAGCAAATGTTAAGAACATAATTGTGCTGAAAGTATAACCTATCTATGTCACAAATGTAAATGCCTGCCAAATCTGGTTATGCTAACAGTGAAGTATAAGAAGTGCATAGAGATCAACCTTCATTTTTCTACTGGCTCTACACATCTATTTCTAAAAGTTTATAAAATATAAAACATCGTTGAATAATAGAAGCACCTTAGCAAAGTAAGTGCGTCTTTGCATAGAAATCACTTTGAAATATATACTAATCTAATCTTCTGTGTTGGTTGAATACACAACTCTCCTCACCTTTAAGTTACCTAGCTACATAGATGCCTTTTTATAGTGCAGATTCAGCTCTCTGAGCACTAGGAAGATGCAAATGAGGTGTGATCTCATTAGAAATGTTGAATGCAAAACTCATATTTTATGTAGCAAATGTAAACAGTGCAGCTTCTACATCATTGTTAGGTGCTAATGGCTTGCAGCTGTGAATCATTACTTTTACTGAAGGAAAACACAACGGCAATTCACTACAGACTGAATGTGAGACAGTAAAGTAGAGCAAAGGGAAGAATGACCAGAATACAAACAGAAGACAAAGCTGTATGTCTGCAAACATATGTTAGCCGCAAGTGTGCAACCAACTAAGAATATCCAACTCTATGAACTGTTAATACTGAATATGAAATGTCAATTGCTTGTATGCATGTGATTTGATTGGTGTTGCAAAGCAGTGTGTGTAGCAAAGCGAGATAACCCACTACAGCTGTGTTTTGCAAGTGCAGTAGCCTGATTGTTCGAATCCAGAGCTAATTGTATAACCTTTTATTTCACTTTTTTATCTTTTTTTTTTGTGGTCAGGAACATGAATGTAATGACTGCAGAGATTCTACCTGTTACCTGACTGTCTTTGTGGCACAAGGTATAAATACACTGAGCTAAAAAAAGAGAGAGAACATAGGTAAAGCAGGGTTGAAGTCCAACAGTAGTTTATTTTTAGTGAGGAAGGGTAATAATGAGTATTTACACAAGGAATATATGCTAGCTATTGCCTTTTCCATTTACACACTGTCTACATGCACAAACATGGTTTACTACTTAAGGAAAAAAGTGAAACATTAACTTTAGTTTGCCTTCCTTTATGCAAACTGACTCAACTGTGCCTGAGGCTATTAGCACTCTGGACACCACTTTGAGTGGAAAATACCCCTTCTGCCTAGCTTTCCCTGTGGCAGCAGGTGTGAGTGCAGTGAGTTCATGGCCAGAATGCAGGTGAGCCAGGGCTCAAATCCACTGCAGCCTACTTTTTAGTAAGGGTGTCCCACTGTCATTTTTCAGAAAAACTATGATTATAAAGGTAATACTACATATCAATAGCTATGTATAGCAGCTGCATATCTCTGATGGACACAATAGTTTACAGACAATCACCTACACTCATCCCATAACCCAGGTATAACTGTAAAACAGAATGTAGTGTGAGGTATGTACCCCAAATCACAAATCTATTACTAAAGTAATGCAAGTCTGTCCATTCCCAGTATATTGTCAGACATTATTCCTACATCAAACATAGAATGCAGCAGCCAGGACCTTGCATAGTTACACACTTAAAGGCTTACAGCACTAGTCACTTTTTAAACTGTATATGTGATGACCATAATTGGCAAACATTTTTTTGTGGCAATGAGGATTAATCACATATGTGGAAATCTATACATTTATTTTACATAGGTTTGAATCCCATGTTGTACAAATTGCTTTTAACATTGTGTAAATCCCCACAAAATATCTGTCATCCTATTCATCTTTCCAAAGTCATGGCTGAAAAATCAAGTCATTTAGCATTTCAGTGTTGACCATTGGAAAAAATAGGACCGGGTATTGCACATACGCCATAAATTAATTCCAAATGTCACATCATCACTGCTGTTTCATAAACTCCCTTGCTTTTTTATTTGCAATGTTTGTCTTCACTTACCATCATGCAAACACAGTTGGCATGGCTGCACATTTTTGAGCACTGTTTGTAAAATGCGATATCACAAATTGGCAGGAAACACACTACTGTTGTTGGAAGACCTTTACAGACATAGCAGGAGATGGGAAAGATGGTGCTAAATTCAGGGCACAGAAGTGGGGAGTGAAAGAGTACAAAATATTTGTTCCACCCCTTGTGAACTGCTACAGCCATAGGCTGCTGTAGAGGGACTATACCAGGTCGCAGTATAAGGCTGAGGCTTGGAACAGCCTAGTCAAGGCTGTCTCCAGTGTGGCTGATATATCACACACAGGGTAGCAGTGCAGTCACCATTACAGTTGACTGAAAAGGCGCAAACAGCTTCAACTTGACCAATGGCTGGATGAGTTTAGAACTGCTGACATCCCATAGTTGTGTAAGTATACAGATAAAATGACTTAAAATGATATGGAATGGTGTAGATAGACAAGACTGGTGTGTATAATACTTTTGTGTCTTTTTTTTCTCTCATTCTTTATTTTACAGCTGCACAGGCAATAGCAAACAGGGTGGTGCATGCTGAGATATTGGCATGAGTCAGAGAGGCAAGTGGGATGTATGCAGCACAGCTGAACTTGACTCTATTAAAATATTGGATTTCTATAAGTAGCAACTTGAGCATGAAAATCTTAATTGTAAAAACAAGCATGCATGCTTTTTTCTGCAGATGTTGGTAATTGCATTAGGCAAGTCTAATAGTGTATTCATATTGGGTGGGTTCAATTCCCACAGGTAACCTATAAATTCACATTCAACAAGTATCATTTTTAAATTTTAATTGCAGCAAAACAGGCTTTAACACCATGCTAAGTTAATATGTAGTATATTTGAAAGCATATATGGAATATGTACATATTCCAAGGATTACTTGTAACAATTCACAATAATTTTTGGGAATGAGAAAGCTCTACAGCTAATATAATAATAAAAGTATATTTATTGTAATAAAGCATGTATGTGACACATAATGGTTCTAATCATCTCTTTTCCTTTTTGTCTCAACCCACCCCTTGTCTGTTTCTTTGTGTGTGTGTGTGTGTGTGTGTTAACTGGAAATACACCAGTCTGATGTCAAACCTTTCTGCCAACAAACCAAATGCTTTTCAGTACAGGGAAGTAGACCAACTACTGCAGCTCAACCTGCCAACCCTCCACTAGCTGCTGCACCAACTCCCTGCACCTCTGGAATGCAAGCTGGGCAGTATTGCCTTCACAGCCCCTGCCGCACCTGGCCCATCCACATCAGCTAGCACTGCCCCAAGTGTTAGTGCATTTGTACTCTCCAGGAGCATTGGGGGAGTCTTTGATCATATCTCCTGTCAGGAACTGCCCCCACTTGCTGGTGCATTGGCACCATTCAGGAGTATTTGTAGAGGCAGTGATCATGTCATTTGCCACAGCTGCCAGGATGGTGTCTGATGCCATAGAAACTGGCCTGGTGCCTGCATCAGCTGTCTGGAGAGGTTGCTCATAAAAATGGAAAACAGACTCCCACATCAAGCAGTTTCATAAGGGAACTGAGGAAGGGGATGGTAATGACAGGTCTGATGGTGACGACTAAATTCTCACTGCTCCCATGCTTGACAGGCATGTGCCTCTGATGCCCCCCACCTATCCACAATCATATTGTCCCCGATCTTTTGTGTCCATCTCTATCCTTGTGTCTGTCTTATTTACCCTGTTTGTCTGCATCTTCTTCCTCACTTACCCTACTTAGCTGGCCCTCACATTCCTATGTCTTTTCCCCAACATTCTTCTCTTCTTGAAATTTAAACAAAAGGGGGGTGGCACTTATCCCATACATAGCTGTCCACTTCAGATGTGTCTTCTCAACCCACTTGATTTGGTCCATTTGGCTATACAACATTATGACATTGTTGTCACCTATCTATGTTGTCGTCACCGTCCAAATTCACCAAATTTTCTCCACAGGTTCACATTACAGTGTTGAAGAAGTGGCTATTTATGTTTTTTTCCAATTTCTTCCTGCAAATTCCCTTATTGCTTGCCCCCATTTCACCACATTCCTATCAAACTCATTTTCACACCTTTAATCTGGTCAAAAAACAGAAACACACACCAAACGCATAACCAGAAATGGCACAACAAAAGCCTTCACTTTTTGTCCTCTGCATTTGCATGGAGTTTGGCATCACGCAACAATGCCAAGTGGCAGTGAATTACTTTATATGTCCTATGCAAAACCTGATGAGTTTTTGCCATTGACTGCACTATTCCAGTTATCTCCATGCAATGCTGCTTAAATCAGCTGCACTAGAGAAACACAGAGTTAAAGCAGAATAAAGGAACTGTTTTGAAACAGTTACTCTGACTGCTGTTTAGTAACAAAAACACAACAGGGGGGGGAGGTTGGCATAATGGTTAAGGTATTTGCTTTATAAACCAAAGGTGCAGGGTTTGATTCTCACACGGGGTAATTGGCTAGGTTTAAAATTGGCCCACAAAGGCAGTTAGCCTACTACTAATCTATGAATCTATGAACTTCCTACGTAGCGTGTTGACATAAAACAGGAGAATTAATATTTCCTTTGCCCATAGCATCAAAGGTTCAATTCCAGATGTATCTCACATCATTTCTTAGTGTGATGTTATATGTCTACAATATGTTTAATCGTCGACATCTTAACATTTGCCACAGTTATAAGTTATCATGTACATATGTTGAATAATAAGTATTTGAGGTGACATCCATACCCACAACTATCACATGTTTATCCAACCTTGTTGTCCTTATCATAAGCCTGTTTATCTATTATTTATTCTTTACCCCTTTGTCATACCCTTCATGCTACATAGCAATGCAGCTAAATAATGAGACCAGACTAAAAACATGTCCATGAATGTTCCATTTCAACAAACACTGGTATGTGTATGTCCATATGTCATTGTATTCATCTCTTCACTCCAACCCCTCTTTGTGTGTGTATCTGTTAGGCTGATGGATATACAGGTTTCTGCATAGTGCCACAACTCTTCTGATGGATAATGCAAACATGCTGCCTTAATTCACTAGGTTATCAGTGTTCGTGTAGTGTGCAAAGTTTCAAAATCTGCTGTAAGATTCCCTTTCTGTCATGTTCAGGTGATAATGGATGAAATGTTCATCTAATGTGACGAAGAAACTGTCCTTACTATGAAGAATCATACTGCATACACTTTTCAAAATATCCAGCTCTATACAAATAGCATATCTGCTGAGTCATAGTAATCATTTTGAAAAATGTATCACTCCTTTTCATTCCCATCAATTAACTGGTGATTTGCAGTGAGGCCTGTAAAACAGCTACTAGCTGTACAGCTGTATTGGGGTAGGCATTACTGACAAAATTTGAGAAAGATACGTACTTTAACTTAGTAATTGATAATCATATATACAGTCCTAATTATATTTACTTAGCTAATGCCATCCTGAGACCACTTGTAAAAACAGAATAATCTAAATTTGAACCCTAGCTTACCTGTGCTTATAACCAAGAGCTTACTGCTTTTATACACTGTACCACAGAGAAAGCTAGGCAGCAGGTCTATTTTCCACACTCACTACTGTCCAGAGTGCTGATGTCCACACATCGCCACTTGGCCTGTTTGTGTGAAGAATAGTGTACTGCATTACATTTTTCAACATTTTTCATAATCACAGAACCATGTTTGCTCAGTGCTGAGTGAAGGTGTTTAGCACATCTTATTCTGGTTACTGGGCTATTATTATTATTATTATTATTTTATTATCTTCCATTACATGGAAAGGCATTCATAAACACAAAAGAAGGGCAGTAGTATGTACTTGAATGAATACAGACTTCCTGATGTTTATGTATGCCCTGCAGCAATGCACTGGCAAATGATATATCAGCACCTGGGGCACTGTCAAGCAGACTACATAAATACAGAGCATGACTGCATTGTTATATTTGGCATGTGCTTATACTGACACTAGATATCCATGATCATATCACATTGATATTGTCACAAGTCCTGCCTTTGCACACGCAAGTCTCATAAAATTATATGTCACCTGTGACACTATGATGACATTATCCTTCTCTAAAGAGCACTGTGACATTGATAACATTCATGCCATCATAAACATCTGATTTAAGTACTGTGTTCTCCAGCTTGTGTAACTAGCTAAGTAGAAGAATGACTCCCAGTTTGTGTGTGTGTGTGTGTGTGTGTGTGTGTGTGTGTGTGTGTAATACTTTTACACTGGAACATGACTCCACAGCAATTTCATACAGCCCACCCTACATCACCTTCTCACCATACACTGATGATATCCTCTATAAAGTGCCCTGTGACACTATGAAACTCAGAATTGTGCCATGGCACTTGTGCTTTTTTTTAATTTGTGTAACTAGTTAAGTAGGGGATCAAATCTCACAGCAGTCAATTTGGTTCTGTAGTCAGAAGAGCTTAACTCCAGGTCCTGCTCCTCTCACTCAAATATCATTCAGAAAATGCTTTTACTCTCGTACATGACTCCACAACAATTTCATAACAGCCCTCCCAACATAATCTTTTCCTGATACACTGATGATGCCATTATCCATAAGTGCCATTTGACACTGATAAATTTAGATTTGTGCCGTGGTGTTAGCATTAAGTACTGTGTTTTCTAGCATGTGTAACTAGATGTGTAGGAGTGCTAATCTCACAGCAGTCAGCTTGGGTGTGTGTGTGTGTGTGTGTGTGTGTGTGTGTGTGTGTGTTTATTTAGCTATCAGTCTGGAGGTGATTTGCACCATGATGCGAGCTCACATCTGTGTCAAACAATGCTCTCAATATCTTCTCAGCATACACTGATGATGATATCCTCTATGAAGTGCACTCTGACACCACATCTGTGGTGGTGCTAGTCTTACACTATATGAAATTCAGCTTGTATATCTACATACCTACATAGATATTATGTTCAAATCTGACCTCAATCAGCTTGTGTATGTGTTTGGTGGTATATTACTGTGTTTAGATGATGTTTGTATCTCTTTTCACTTGGTTCCCACTCAGGAGAACATTTTATATAGCCCCGTTCGTTCAATGGCCCCTGTTCCCTCTGTCCACATAACATCCCTTCTGCAGAACACTGAAGATGTCATCATTTCAGGGATGCACACACACATCATGAAGCACAGCCCCTACATTACCCTCTGCAAGCCATTTACAGGCCACTTGATGTGTGATTGCTAATTCTCTCATGGGGTGGTGCACGTGTCACATATGAACAGAGGCAGTCTGTAATAAAATCAAACACATACACACATATACTGGCTTCCATCATAAAGATATAGTGATTTTGGTTTCAGTGGTATAATAATGGCTAGGATTTTATATACTGTTGACCATTAGCCTAGTGATGCGTATGACCTTCTGAAGATTGCATATATCGATGTTGTTGTCATCCACATGTACTATGTTGATGTGTGGATGTACTGTAGGCCTACAATAGTGTATTCTATCTTGTAATCTGAGCTACTGATTTACTGCCCACTGTTGACATTTGGTTACATGTTCCTCCCATAACAGCTATAGTAATATGCTTCTTGAGGACTGATGACATGGGTGATGTTATGTATATTGTTTCCTTACTAAGGCATGTGTTCTTGTAGCAAAGTATATTAACATTCTACACAGTTGTCATTCAACCATCACAGTGACAGCTGCAGTAGGACACAGATGTGCATGTGTATACCTAGAATCTGGGAATGTTATCTGACATACACTAACATTACATCACACTGATTAGAGTCCAAATGGAGAGATGAAAGGATCCAAATGGAGAGGTGATAAGGGTCTGAATGGAGAGATAAGTCAGCAAGCAAGGGGTAGAATTGCTGAAACTGAATTCATCTTCAAGTCTTGGTGATTACCTTCATGAGGTGGACCCTGTTTTCACAAAATCTCACCAAGACACTGATATATAGACTTTATTTATTTAGACTTTATTTATATAGTATATAAAAAATTAAAAAAGATAGCTGGGTGCACAAGACCCAGGATGGAAAAGTGCCCAATCCTGGTAGGCACATTAGTAGCAGGACTGGAGAAGATGACAGTGTAGAATCCTCAAAATACAGAAACATTCCTAAAATGGGGCCAGGCCAGGCCTAGGGGGATGATAGCCCCCCTGTTGTAAAAGGAAATAGTCCAAAAAAATCACAAAAACTGATAGGCCAAAGAAGAGCAACAAAGATGATGAAGAGGACTCTTGAGGATAAGAAATAAATTATGTATTGTTGCTATTATGCAAAAAGTCCAGATTTTCCAGACACCAAATATACAAAACAATTAAGAGGAAAATTAGAGGAAAGAAAAATATTTCCACAAGAAAACTGTCAGAAGCTTCAAATAAAAATGTTCATTCATTAATACAACAGATTTGTGAAAAACAGTATATAGATCAAGAAATGTTGATCTGTTTGGAAAAAGAATCCTCTGAAGAAGTGGAAAATTATAAACAAAACCTAGAGATTTTTGAAAAGTATAAAAAAGAAATATGGACATGGGAAAGAAAGAGAGATTTGATATGGTACAATATTTATGCAAAGGAAAAAGCCAAATTAATATAAAGAAGGCAGCCACCAAGATATTCGAAGAGAAATACAGGCAAAGACATCCAGATATGGAAAATTTCACAATAAAAATATCACAAAGAAGGAATGTAGAAAAGAATATTAATAAAATAGAAGTTAAAAAATAGAAGTTGAAGTTATGGAGTGCCTGCGAAGTGAAGGATTTGATGTAGAAGATCAAACACAGGTTACATCATAGCATAATGAAGTGAGTCCCTAAAGTAAGGAGAAGCAGGAAGATCCTGAGACATCTGAAGAAGAAATATGGACATGGGATAGAAAAAGACCTTTAATATGGTGTAATATTTATGCAAAGGAGAAAACAAAACTAACCAATACAAAGAGAGCAGCAACAAAGATATGTGAAGAGAAATACAGTCAAAGGAATCCCGATGTGGAAAACTTTACAATGCAAAAACTAAGAAGATAAAGAGAAAAAGCTGAAAAGGAGATTAGTAATGGATAAGTTAAAAGAAATAGAAACTGAGGTTATGGAGTACCTGTAAAATGAAGGATTCAGTGCAGTAAATCTAATTCATAAAGCACCACAACAGGATAGAGCAATGGATATCCAAATTAAGGGGAAACCAGTGGAATGGGAAGCAATTGGTCTGGTGCCATATGAAGATATTTTGGAGCCTTCCATAGGAAACCAGTATAAATGTTCACTTGAAGCTGGACAGCAAGGGAAGGAACAGGAATCTGTGGAAATTCTTATGCAGTCAATGTTGAGGAGTGATAGGCTGGTGAGCTCCTATATGACAGAGCAATGGATGGCACAGGATGAACTTGAAGAGAATGTGCCACAGGAAGATGCCATAGAACTTTCTATAGAATGCCCACACGAAATGGAAAACAAAATATGCCCTCAGTTTAGAAGGAAATGAGTTAAGAGAAGAGTTGCTTGATTTAATAGACATAGATATATTAAGATCAATGAAAGAAACAGACTGCAAAAGGTCAATAAAACTCAAAAAGTCAGAAGTTTGGTAAACTAAATGAACACAGTAATGAGGACTGTCCATAGAGATCCATGCATCTTTTACTGTGCAGCTAAATTAATAACTGATAAAGTTCTACCACAAGAACACAGGGTAGTAAGGGAAAGAAATGGGAGAAATTGAATGCCATCATGGACGTATAGAAGAGAGAAAACTATAAAGCAATTAAGACAAGAAGTGTCACTGTTAGAGGAATATAGAAGAGGGAAAGAGGACTATAGAAGAGGGAACAGATCAACAAAAATACTAAGAAAGATAAACGTGATAAAAGCAATATGCAGTATTAGAACAGATCAGGATCTATCCTGCACTATCGCAAATAACAAACTAAAAATCTCAGTACAGGAGGAAAAACTTAGAAGATATGCAGAAAAATATAAAGGAAAAGTACAAAATAAGCAATTTACTGATGACCAAAAAAAAGTTTTATAGAGAATTGGGAAACAAGGTAAAAGGAATTGAAAGACCGCCAAAAAAGAAATTGATACATTTTGGAGAACTATCTATGAAGATCCTGTGGAACATAACAAAGATGCTAAATAGATTGAAGAAGTAAAAGAAAGAATAAGAAGTTTTAAAGGTAAGAAAAGACTCTAATTGGAAACTCCCAGGCCCAGATGCAATATCTAATTTTTGGCTAAAAGTATTAACATATTTGCATAAAGATTTAGCCAAGAGTAAGAACTATTTATATGCACACCCCAAACAGACACCAATCTGGCAAATGCTCCTACTTAAGAGTGAACCTGCAAGCTACTCCAAAAATTGTAGACCAAGAACATGCATTCTGACGACATATAAACATGCATGGGAATTGATGCTGACAGAGTTTATAGTAATTTAGAAGAAAACTCAATTATGGGAGTAGAACAAAAGGGCAATAAAAGAAAGACAAATGGAACAAAGGACAATTTTTTTTGTTAAAGTCATAGTGGAGAACTGTAAAAAGTGAAAGGATCCAAGTATGGCATGGATTGACTATAAAAAAAGCATTTGATAGTATCCCTCATTCATGGATAAAAGAGTGCATAAAAATGTATAAGATACACCTCACACTGATCAACTACATTACAGTGACCATGAAACAGTGGCAGACCACTTTGCAATTAAGCCATAATAAAGGACAAATTACTATCCCATGGATTAAAATTCAAAGGGGGATATTCCAGGGAGAGTCTCTGTCACTGCTGCTGTTCTGCCTTGCTAGTAACCCATTATGCTATCTACATAACAGCTTAGGCCATGGATAAAATTTAGCTCATAGAAAACAACAACGTGTAAAGACTTCTGAACTTCCCTTTGTCGATTAATAACTGTATAGCTCATAAGATGAGGAACTGAAAGCACAACTGCAAGTTGTCAAAACTTTTTCAGATGATATAAGAATGTCATTTGGTCTTGATAATTGTGCAAAAGCAACCTTTAAAGCAGGAAAACTGCAGCACTAGGAAACATCAGTTTGGAACAAGTATGTGATATAAAAGAACTTGAGCAAGAGTTAGTGTATAACTATTTGGGAATTGATGAAGGATCAACAATAAAACACAAACAAATGAGAATAAAACTTATTAAGGAATATTTAAGAAGACTTAAATTAATCATGAAAACAGCATTGACATCTAGGAACAAAATCCAAGCTATAAACCAGTTTGCTGTTCCTGTCCTTACAGTTTTGGAGTGATTGTCTAGCCCCAAAATGTGTTAGTTAGATTAGATAGGAAAACAAGAAGGATGCTTCATGCTCACCAAATGATTTATAAACATCAATGCATACCAAGATTATATATTCCCCGTTCCGAAGGAGGGATGGGCCTTCTTGAAATTGATTACATGTATAGCTCTGCAATAGTGGAACTGCACACATATCTGCTGACCTCACAAGACCCAAACATAATGAAAGATTTGAAACATGAAGAGAATATATCTAAGATGACCTCTGCTTAATCTAGCAGAAGCATATTGGCATCAAGCAGGAATGGAAATCAAACCATCAGTAGAAAAAATCAAGCAGCAATTGAATGTGTCAAAAAACAAAAGAAAGAATATAAGGTGAAAGACCCGATGAGAAGGCAAGAAATGTCGAAAATGCATAAATACAGTTGCAAGTACAGAAAACTTCTAGAAAAACCTCATGTTGATCAGGAACAAATGCAGGTTAAGGTGAATTCAAACCAAGAGATGAAGAAAGGTTAATACTGGTGGCCCAAGATAGTGGACTTAAATACATGTTGGTTTACTAAGATCATTGAACATGTGGTAGAAACAGACAAATGTAGATTTTGTAAAACCAGATTGGAAACAGTTGCACACCTTGTTGCTGGTTGTGATGTACTAATGTGAAAAGGATTGTATACTGAAAAGCACAGTAATGTTGCAAGATTGTTGCACTGGGAATTGGGCAAACATAGTACTGAAATGGCTGAAAAATGCTGGAAACATGAACCACAAAGCATCATAGAACATTTTGAAGTCTGCATCACATGGGATCACCCATTACCAACAGTTCAAACGATAGATGCGAGAAAACCAGATATAGTGATCCATGAAAAAAGACAAAAGTAGCATTGATTATTGAAATCACTACACCCAGTGACTGCAGTGTATTTTGTAAAGAGAGAGACAAAGCCATAAAATATCATGATTTGCAGACAGAAATGAGAGCAGTGAGGAAGAAAGATACCCAGACAGTACCAAGAGTAATAGGAGCAGCGGGTCTTATAAAACAGAATCTAAAATCATGTTTAGATACATTACCAATACATGTAACTCCATACAAATTGTAGAAGGCATCATTATTGTGCACATTGCAGGTGCTGCAAAGAGCACTTTTGGCTGACATCAAAGATTGAAACAATACTAATTTCATGAACTTTAAACCTACTTTGACTTAAGAATGGGGTCCATTCCTATCATGATATTAGAAACCCAAAAGATTTGGAGAAATTAAAAAAGTGAGAGCACATATGCTTGGGTTCATCCACATGTTGTAATGCTGTTATATACACAAACATATGACATGTTCAGATTCATTTGTAACCTTGGGAGTTTCATTGTATGCACAATTGTGTTAATATTCATAAGGATTATTCAGGTATTCCACGGAAGCATTGTGGTACTGTCATTATTTATGTCATTAACTGTTCTGCATAGCCACATCCACATCAGTTGTAATATGTCCATATATGGTGTCATGGCCCTCACCCACACATTTCCACTGATAAACGTATAGGCATATGATGTACAGCTGATGCAATGACATGCAATAGGTTGAGTTGTAAGAATTTGTTAACAGTTCCACCATGTTACATGTGATTCATTTGTCTGAAATGTTAAAGGGGAACACCCAGCTATGTGCACAGCTGGTTGTGGATAGCACCACCCATACTCAACCACAGGAAATATGCAATCTGGTAGCTGACAGATTTGGATCAAACTTCAATCCCCTGTTCCCACCAGTTGTCACCCAAAATATACCTCCCACAATTTCTCAGCCCATTATTTCAAGACAGCAGGTCATCTCTGTGTTCTCTAAGGCTGAAAACACAGCATCAATGGGCCCTGACAACATCTCAGGTTGCCTTTTAAATAACTTCAAACCTGACCTAGCAGACCCACTTGGATCCCTATTTAACCACAGCCTCCAAGCCAGCTATGTTCCAGCAGAAATGGTGGAATCCAACAATCATCCCTCTGCACAAGAGGTGACCATCAACATACCCATGGAATTATAGGCACATAAGCCTGAATAACCTCATTAGTAAGGCCATGGAAATAGTCATCATGGACCTTATCACCAAGGACATAGGTAATTTCCTGATTCTGTGACCAACCCAGTTCAGATTTGTTAAGGGAAGATCATATCTGTTAAATCTGATTGATTTCTTCAAGAAGGTCACCAAGGCCATGGATGTGGGAAAGACTGTACATTCCCCCTAACTTGAACTGACCAAGGCATTTGACATAATTCCCCACTTGGATATTACAGAGAAACTCTCTTAACTGGGCATAAACTCTTATGTCACTAGGCGAGCAGCCAAATGGCTCACCGACAGTACACATACTGTCAAATTGGATGAATTCACCTATACAAGAGGCCAGTCACCAGGGGCATGCCACAGATTTCTGTACTAAGCCCTTTCCTGTTTAGTATTTATTTCTCTGAAGTGAATGCAAATGTAGACAATCTTTGTCTGACTAAGTTTTTGGTTGACTGTGAATTGGGATCAGTCATGGAATCCACAAACAATACTGAAATACTGTAGAAAGGATTAATGCATACAGATTGTTGCAAGATCCATGGAGAGAAAATAAGTGCAATAAAAAAAAATCATAATTATTCACTTTTGGAAAGCAAATACTCCACCAAATTGCAGTATAGACAGCACCCCCTAATAGTAGACCCAGTGGTACATGATGTGGTTACTCAGGTTGATACTAATCTGAACTTCGACCACCCTGAATCCACAGTGGTGAGAAAGTCCTTCTGTGTGGCACAACTTATAAGTAAGGGGATGGCATCCAGATCAAAAAGCATCATAACTCCATTGTACTTGGCCCTCATCACACTAGTGATTGAGTAAAATGCACCCTTTTGCATGCAGCTCACCAGACATCTGCAACAACTGAAATGAACCCAAAGTTTTCTCACCAGAAAGATATAGGTTATAAAAAGCAAGTCCTGTGCAGAAAGATTGAAAGCCCAATCTCTGTATTCAGTCTCCTGTGTCTGGCCTACAGGGCAGTATTTGATCAGGCCTTGATGGAAACGTTACATATTCATAAAACAAACTGCATGAGGGTCACTCATTCCTAGGATCTTACCTAGCCTCTGTCATAAATAAATCATATTGGAAAGATAGATACATCTCTCAGAGACTACCCGTTCTCTTGAAAAAGTTTCCCATTTGTGTAAAGCAAAGCCTTTCTCTGACCCTCTTCAGTCACAACCTAGATCAATGGATGTGTAATCATAAATTTACTCCTGGGATGGTGCCTATGTTCCCCGGGGACAGATGGTGTCAGTATTGCATACCATAGCACAGGCTCATAACTCTATGAGCTTTGTTCACCTAGCTATTGAAAATTGTTAAACTCATGTTAAATCTGATTATGTTTGCATGGGCTTTTGGGCCATTAGCCTAGAACTCTCCTTTGAAGCAACGAACCTATGAAGTGTAATTGTAGCCTAGGTACAGCTATAGTGTGACTATGCTGCATCATGGACATACCACTACCTTACTTCAGTATTACCACTTGATAGTTTTCATGAACATATATAGATATATATCAGGATTTCACCATGGTATAATATTTTGACTGGCAATGTTAGGGAGTACAGTAATTGCCATGGTGGTACGATGGTAGCGTTGTTACCTCACAGTAAGAGTTTCTCCCATTCGATTCTCGGCATGGCTTGGGAGTGCTTTTTGTGTGGAGTCTGCATGTCCTCCCCGCAGTTGGGTAGCATTCGAAAGACATGCGTACGTAACTGGGTGTGCCTTCGTTGAAGGTTGGGCGTTGGGCTGGCACCTCAGCATTTCATAAAAATCTACTGTCAATCATTAGCGGACCGGAGTTCCGCTGTGCCGACCCCTTACCAGGAAAAAGCCGAAAGACAAACAACAAACAACAATGTTAGGAGGTACAGTGATTATGTGGCACATGCCTTGAGATTTTTCATGTGCTTATAGAGGATACTCCATGTATTGTTTGGTATGTGTACAATATTACAGTGACAGTTTCCTTGATCACTGACTTTGCACTACTGTACTTTCTGTGCACAAGGGCATAGTTGATGCATTGCCATCATTCTCACATACTGCTATACCATTAATTATTATGAATCACTTCTTAATTCACAAATCAATTGTAGATGCTTTAGACAATATCAATTGGTATTGTTTGTGTTAGATGCATGCAATACCCAGCTGTGTGTAGGAAATCCACTCAGAATAGTGTGGTGTTTGTGTGTGTTGATACACTTAACTTAAGCATACCTGTTTGATGTAGGTATCACATTTGGCACAGTGAGCTCCCACACATCTGGTAGGCAAACAGAACTCTTCTTTGGGATGCATGCTTACCCATTAGGATTCGACAGTGCAGACTTCTCTTCAAGGTGTTCTACTAGATGGTTGTGTGATATATTTCTGTGTTGTACAAAGTAAATATACAACTCAATGATGACATTGATGGTATGGGTTTGATTCATGAAAGGGGTGATTGTGGGTTATGAGTCATTCAGTCCTATCAACTGGCCATGATTGACTCTAATTTCAAATCCACTTTTAACAATGTCCCACTTAAACTTTCCAAAAATTGGTCATTTTGGGGAAGGGGTGGTGAATTCCACTTATAGAATACTGACAGTCATTAATGTTGTACACGACTGTTCCTGAAAAACATGTATAATAAGTTACACTCACTTATTCTATCAATACTGTACATTAATGGTCAAAATATTGTGAAAGCATCCATGATTGTGCCTGCTTCTGCTTACATTTGTCCATGATTGTGTCTGGTTCTGTCTACATTTGTCCATGATTGTGTCTGGTTCTGTCTACATTTGTCCATGATTGTGTCTGGTTCTGTCTACATTTGTCCATGATTGTGTCTGGTTCTGTCTACATTTGTCCATGATTGTGTCTGCTTCTGCTTACATTTGTCCATGATTGTGTCTGGTTCTGTCTACATTTGTCCTGGAGTCTGCTGATATGTGTCCTCAAATGGTTGATGTCCTGGAGTCTGTTGATATGTGTCCTCAAAAGGTTGATGTCCTGGAGTCTGTTGATATGTGTCCTCAAATGGTTGAGAGCTATGATGACATGCCAGTTATATTCAAGCAAGTCATTTAGCAGATATTCATAGTATGCACATACCCCTAATTTATATACCATCCTTGCTAAATGTGCTCTCCCATGAGCAGATCAGTGATATTTATATCACAACTATTGGCATGTAACCTTGTGTGACTGTCACATGTGTAGTATAATGTGTGTTTATATCATAATATACTTGCCCAGGAGGTGTAAACAGCTGTACATACTGCGTTATCTACATATGGGCCTAATGTTATGCTACTGACTTGTGCTAAAAATGTACATATGTTGACATATATCTTTTTTGGGGGGCATTGCCATATTTACCTTGCCCTCTTCTTCTTTATTCCTATCATTTATGTGTGTGCCCATTTTCGTCAGCACATTTTCCCTGCCTAGTGTACATTTCCTCATATTTGCCCTTCCCGTTTAACCTTGTTCAATCCCCCCTCCATTATTTCATTCTTCAAATAATTTTTAGTGTAGATTGCACTGAGTACACTTTTCTTTCTTGTGTTATTACTGCTGGTATTGCAGTATTTTCACCCCTGGTAGTTACTGTGGCTGTCTGGCCAATCTTGCCAAACAAGTTTGCCCATAAACAAACTTGGATGCACTTCTTTCTATGCTTGTGGTGCTCTGCATGGTTTCCTGGCCAGCAATGCTGTTGCTGGACACACAAATGAGCTTGTATATGTGTAGGCATGAGGAGCAGCATGAATATGTCATCAGCACAGCTGCTCATCGTGCTAACATGTCAACATCATATGTGTAGGAATTAGGAGCAGCATGAATATGTCATCAACACTGCTGCTCATCGTGCTAACATGTCAACATCATATGTGTAGGCATGAGGAGCAGCATGAATATGTCATCAACACTGCTGCTCATCGTGCTAACATGTAAACATGCAAACTCCATACGTGTAGGCATGAGGAGCAGCATGAATATGTCATCAGCACTGCTGCTCATCATGCTAACATGTAAACCCCATGTAGCCTTGGAGTTTATTGAAATCCCAAGATTATTTAACAGTATTTTACAATCACAGTTTTTAGAATGCAGTTACTGATTAACACAGTTTAAAATACCAGTAGATTGAAGAAGAGATTTGTATATGTCACACTGTTGGTAAAAACTTGTAGACTGTAGCAGTGAGTAGGTATGGATTTGACACAACATATGGTTCATCTGTGTTAATTATTTATGTTCCAGGAAAGGAAAAGTACATTAGGAAGATGGAAATAAAAAAGCTGATAGAGTTGCTTATGAATTTATTTTATTTATCCATTATTTATTTATTTTACATTTGTTAACCGGGATGGTCCGACTGGATACATGTCCTTTTTCAGTGGAGGCCCGGGGAGAAAAGCTCCAACAGAGCTACATTGATAATTAGGTACAGTAAATGAGCTGAAAGAACTTAACAAAAACATAGGCTATTTACATACAAGTACAAGACTGCCATTACTATTTCTGAGATTACTACAAATGTAACATTAATAACATATTAGCAAGGACGGTAGGCAGTATAATGACATAGAGTTAGACAGGATACATATTTCTTTATCACAGTATACAAAGTACTTCTCATCTTAGCTAGTTGTTTATGTTTTAGTTAATGGCACAGAGCTAGTCTGGGTTTGAGCAAGGACATAGCCAGTGTGACTTGAAGTGGAGTTTTAGACTATTTTTGAATTGACTTAGAGAAGTTGCAAGCGTGATGTTATTTGGGAGAGAGTTCCATATTTTACCAGTGGTGTTGGCAAATAGCTCGTCACCACCTAGGTTGAGAGATTTAGTTGTTTGGACAAGGAGTCTGTTTGCTGAGTGAAGGCAGCTTAGATTGGAGTAGGGAGTCATTAAGATTTTTAGTGCTGGGATATTCTCAGGTTGTTTAAGGATTTTGAAGGCCTCTATGAGTTGGGACTGGTGAAGAAGGTGTGGGAATTCTATCCATCCAAGCTTTTTCAGGTTAGTACAGTGGTGTGTTCTGTAGGGTAGGCCTGTAACGAACATGGCAATGTGATTATAGCAGGATGAGAGCTTGGCCAGATCAGATTTGTTAAGGTGAGTGAGGACAGGAGAGGCATATAGTAGGGTAGAGAGAAGGTGTGAGCGGGCTGTGGCTGCCCTGGTATTCGGGGTAAGGAAGGCTTTAATTCTATATAGGGTCCCAAGTTTCTTGTTGACTGACTTAATGGCTTGGTTGATATGTATATCAAATCTGAGTTTATTGTCAATGTTTACTCCTAATAGCTTTGTATAGGTGTCTGGGGAGATGATGGTCCCATTATTGGATTTTATAGTGAAGTTTTCAGTCGGAGATCTATTGGTTGGGTAGAAGAGAAGTAACTTGGTTTTGTTTGGATTTAAGATCAGGAGATGGTTGGCAAGCCAATTTTCAACTTTGGTGAAGCTATGTTGGGTGGTAGTTAGTAGATTTGCAAGAGAGGCATTGGAACATATTATAGTCGAGTCATCTGCATATTGAATGCAGGTGGCTTCAGGGATGACTGTTTGAATGTCGTTTATGAAGACTGAAAAGAGGAGAGGTCCTAATATGGAACCTTGAGGAACTCCTATGGTATTTGGTAGTAGGCAGGAGAGCTTGTTTTGCCACATTACTGCTTGTTGTCTCCCGGTGAGGTAAGCTTGAAACCAGTCAAGGGCTGGAGTATCTAGATAGAGTTTTTAAAGTATATAGAAGTAACTGATGGTTTACCATATCGAAGGCTTTCGATAGGTCCAGGAAGAGAGCGGAGGATATTTTTTTATTATTCCGGTTAAGATTAATGTTTTCAGTAAAAGAGAGGAGGGCAGTGGTTGTACTATGATGGGGTCTGAATCCATGTTGAGAGTTTGTGAGTAGTTTATTTTGGGTTAGATAGAGCATTAGTTGGTTGTGCATGCACTTTTCCATAATTTTGGCAAGTGGTGATAGTATGGCTATAGGTCTATAGTTGGATAGTTCTGTGGATGAACCTCCTTTGTGGAGTGGAATAACATAGGATATTTTCCAAATTGAGGGGATTGAGGCCTCGGTTATGGTTCTGTTAATTAGGATTGAGATAGGGTAGGCTACGACATCTGCAGCAATTTGTAGGTATTCAGCCGGCAGAAGATCGGCTGAAAGGGTGGTTGGCTTCAGTTTGTTCAAAAGGGATCTGATAAAGGATGTGGACACTGGCTGGAAGTTAAAAGAGAGTGGTGAGTTGGGTATAGTGTTTATAGAAGTGTGGGGAGGAGAAAGTTGGTTAGCTAATGACTGGATGGTTTCTGTGAAGAAAGTATTGAATGAATTGGCTATATCTTCTTGGCTCTTGTCAGATAATGTTCCTGGGGTCGGAGTAGTGGATTTGCCTGGTTGGAGAAGTTTATTTATGCCTGCCCAGTACTTTTGAGGGTTATTCTGATGTTTATGTTGCAGATTGTAGAAGTAATTTTTCTTATCTAGTATGATGGCTTTTTTAGTCTCATTTCTAAGTTGTTGGAATTTGATACGATCTAGGGGTAGTTTGGTAGTGCCATTTATCCCACGCTTTGTCTCTAGTTGTTATTTTGGTTTTGGTGTCTGTTGTTAGCCAGGGTGCTAGTTGAGTTTTAATTCTTATTGAGCATTTAGGGGCATGCGAGTCAAGTATAGTAAGGAATGAAGTGTTAAATGATGACACTGCCTCATCAAGGGGAAGGAACTTTAGTTTTGTCCAGTTACATGATTTGAGTTCAAGTTGAAATTTAGTTGGGTCAAAGTTTTTCTTGGATCTGATAGACCTATAAATAGGTAAGCTTGTACAATTAATTTTGTCTTTCATGATGTATGTGAGCAGGTGATCACTAAGATCATTAGGGAGAGTTCCAGACATATAGTTCTGGGGATGACTGTTGGTGAGTATCCAGTCTGGTATACTCTCTTTTTGGTTATTGTTACCTGTATGTGTGGTAGATGATATTATCTGAGAGAATCCATGTAGGTTAACAGGGATGGGGTTGGACTGTGCTGTGCATTGGTTCCAGTCAATATTAACATCACCCAGGACAATGGTTTATTGAGGGTAGTTGTTGGCTATCCAATGTAGAATGACCTCTAGTGTTTCTACATTGTTCCCAGGGGGAATATAGGTGACAATTAGGTTAATGCCGTTATGATTATTTAGTAGAATTTTTAGAGCTAGTATTTCAGCGTTAGAGACCTGGGGTGGTTGTAAAGGGTTAGTTATGATGTTAAGTGTGCTATTATATAAGACGGCTATTCCACCTCCTCTTTTCTTTACTCTATCTGCCCTAAGTATATTGTAACCAGGAGGCAGGATCTCATTGTCTTTGGTTGATGGCCGGAGCCATGTTTCAGATAGACACATTATGTTAGGGAGGTATGTGGCTAGTACAGCATGCAGGCTATGCATCTTATTGTTTAGGCTTCTAATGTTTAAGTGGCATATTAGGAGGGAGTTGACCAGTCGGTGGGAGAGTGGTGGGCTGGTAGGATTTTGAGTTAAGGTTGGGCCTGGATTAGGATGGATGTCCCCATCTTTGGTTATGTTTTTTCTTAGATACGCTAGTAGTCTAATAACTTTGAATAGTAGTTTTAGTCCATATTTGGATTTTGGTGTTGATTGGAGTGTTTTTTTTGGAAGCAAGTGGTTGGAATTTATAATTTTTGGGGTAGTGTAGTAGTGGGCAAGTTCCGCAGTCAGTGGAGGTAGGGGGGTCTTGGTTTGGCATTTTGGATAAGAGAAACCTACGAATGTGAGATTTTCATAGCTAGTAAGAAAGTATGGCAGAATTAAGAGTGGTAAGATAAGAGGAAGGAGTTTATAATTATTTATAGAAATGTTATATGTCATCAATGGGTGGGGTCAATGTGCTTCAGAGGAATAGTAGTGGTTAAACAGTAAAGTGGTGGGGGGGGGTTGGAGAGGAAGTTGTGTAGGTTGGAGAGGAAGTAGGGGTGTGGCCTAGTGGCTATAAATGTAGACACAGTGGGGGCGGGTAGGATAAGAGGGCAGGGAGGGGAGCGAGGCTAACCCGGTCCCAGTTTTTGGTCCTATAAGTGGGGTAAATAGTCTGATAGTGTAAGTAAGCAGATTGGAGTACAGGCTTGAAATTCAACATAAACATATACAGTTGTAAAATGTCTAATACAATTCAACATAAATAGGGATTTACAGTTGTAAAACACTTACTGGAGAGACACTGAGCCTTCTTGGGGCCTGTAGCAGAGTGGATTGTAGTTTTACAAATGGTGCCTGCCACAGGTAATAATAACTCTGGGATTGTCTTAAGGTAATAAACAGGGAAGGGGAGGGGAGAACAAGGGTGTGAGCAGGCAGTTCTTTGTACTGCTGCTAATGAGCCAAAGCAAGACAAGTATGTGTTAAGAACAATCACAATTGACCAAGGACTGCTCTGAAACTGTAAGTCTTGTCTTAATTTCTCAGGTGGAAAACCAGGATAACCTTGTATCAGTAGGCTACTGTGGTATAGTTTAAATAAACAAACACACAGTATTGATCAGTTATTGATACTATTTGCTAACAGAAGGGAATAAGATAAAGTGGAAGATGTGTGTGTGTGTGTGTGGTGGTGGGGGGGGGGGGCTGCTTACAGCCAAAGCACAGTGCTCTCCACGGGAAAATGAAGATTGGCTCAAACAGTTAGACACATACTCAAAGTTAACTGTAGCTGTTTGCAGACAGTTCAGACCCGGACTGCACTTTTCTTATAGGAATGTTAAATGTGGTACCGGAGTTGAATAGTTAAAGTTCAGACCCAGACTGCACTTTTCTTATAGGAATGTTAAAGGTGGTACCGGAGTTGAATACTTAAGAGTGGTGTTAGGTTGGAGAGACACTGAGCCTTCATGGGGCCTGTAGCAGAGTGGATTGTAGTTTTTTTGAATGTTTGTGTTTATTAACTATCTAGTGATCTTTTTAAGTTTAATAGAGCTGCAGTATTTTTTTTTTTTGGCTTGAAAGTTGATAATCAAGGAAGTCAAAGTGAATATATTTATGAGTTAAAAGAAAACTTTATGCCCATTTGGATAGACACGTAATGTGTTTTAAAGAAATATAATTGCATGAATTTCACATTGAAGAAAAATTTCAGGTTAAACTCAAACAGTTGCCTCCCTATAAGAAATGCAAGGGCTGATTATGAAAGTACTGACACTTGAAAGTTAAACTGTATTTCTGACAAAAATTCAATTCTGAATCTTACTGTTTCTTTCAAAGCATTGGGTTGTACATACTCTACGTATATCTACACACACGCATGTGTATATATATATATATATATATATATATATATATATATATATATATATATATATATATTTGGTTCCCTTGTATTTTGTTAAATGTCTGTTCAACAAATTTGGACACAAACAGTTGCTAAAATAGGCAGATAACATTTTGACAGGCATGCATGATTCAGATCACCTGGTACATATTTTGCAAATGACAATGTCAAAAGCAGAACACATTCTGGTCTCATGTGATACTTCATCTTTGTGCACACTTATTTTGCTTAAAGAAGATTTAAAGGCTACGAAAAATGCTCTTTTATGATGATCTCTTTTTTTTTTCTGTTAGATTACTGGCTTTCTCTTAGAGGTGAGATTTTATTATGGCTGGGAGACTTGTATGCAGATCAAAGGAACCATGAGGGGAGCTTCCTTAATGACAATATACACAACTGTTTGTTTACATAAATAGGAAATGCAAAGGTCAAGATATCATTTCATGTTGTGCAAGACTTACACTGATCATATTTTGTGTGTGTGTGTGCGTCTGTGTGTATCTGCATGCATGTGCTTGTTCCATTGTGTATGTGTATCTGCATGCATGTGCTTGTTCCTTTGTGTGTGTGTGCATATGTGTATGTGTGCATGTGCCTCTGACCGTGTGTGTGTGTGTGTGTGTCTCCTGCCACAAATGCAATCAGCAATATGATCTTTTGCCTGTGATGCTGACTGCAACTCTCATTAATGATTCTACTACTATCATCCTGTTAGTAGATTATGTCAGGGAAAGTGATATGCAGGTACTAGACATAGCTCTGACCTTTAGAACTCATTGGTGGCAGATACCGCTATGTTATTTATTAATGTATATATAATACCTTTGGCAACCAACCCAGAGGATGTGGGTGATGCATTAAAGCAGCTGGACTTTGATTCAGCATCTATACTGGAGAGAAATATGGCTCGTGGGTATCTATGCAATACAATGCCCACTCTGCAGTGGGTGGAAAGACAGCTGCAGTCATGATGGAGCAAGTAAATGGCTTTGACACAAAAGATAACCAGGAGATACCTGGGATATATGTCATGTCTTTGCCTTTACATGTGCTGATGCATTCCAGTAAGCACATATCCATCAGATCATGTATTCACACAGAGTTATCAAAAACATTGCATGGTGCTGCCAGCATTTTTGCAACTATTCACCTGGATTGAAAGATACCAGGTTGAGTTCATGCCTGTGTATAAGTGAATTATGTCACACACACTGTCAGCTATTGTGTCTCAAGCGTGCCAGATCATGTCCTTGATATGTGCCAGTCATGCCTTGGTTCAGAAAGATAAATACCTTACGAAGACATGACTAGTGGTGTTTCCTTACAGTTAAAACAACTGTTGGTGGTATAAGGACAAAGAGTCACTCCATGATCTCCAGTCTAAGCAGTTTTATGCCAGTGGCATGGCTGATATGTCGAGGCCAGTCTTAAGGATCTGAGTCAGGCAGCATACCTCTCTACCTCTTATAATAAGAAATCTGGACAAAGCCATAACATAGTGGTACGAATAGGGACAATTTTGAAATATTGCTCTTACAAACTTAGAAAGTTGATAGAATAACAGGTTTTGCATTAGCATGAATTTTCTGAAGGGTATGAAGTCTAAAACTCAAATGCCTGTCATTATTTTCTAACTTCAATCTTTAATGATTTGCCACTAATTTGCCAGAAAGCCACAATTTTATGAAAAATGGACCGAAAATATAAGGCAAAAATCTGGACATTCTGCGAAAATCTCTACAGTTGAGAAGTATGAGTCAGGGTCATATGCTTCCACAACATGCTCACATCCTTTATGTCCTAACCAGCCACACGTGTGCTGTAGGGGATATTTGGTAATGAAAATGGTAGGGTGTTTCATTGGTACGTGTCATGCTAGCAATACATAACCCTTCCACCATCTAGAACTACATAACATGGCCAACCATGCAGGAAGAGTGAAGCTCATCCCCATGTCCTGTGGTATCTCTTCATATGTCTTAAAGTTTGTGCTTGCCTAGTTCCACCTTGTTTATACCATGGTACATGTACAGATAATGGCAGATGTGCCATGTATGGCATGTATTCTTGTAGAAATATGCATTTTTCTAATAGAACAGGTATTCAGGATAAGCACACACTAATATGCTCTGAATTGTGTCCATCACAATTCAGTCATAGTTTGAATGTCATATATGGGTGTCTGTCTGGCTGGCTGCTAGAATGATGTAGTACATGTCACAGTACTTATCAGAAGTGCATGAGCAAATCTCACTTCATATTCTTTGATATGTAGATGCTGTTCTTCCTCATCTTCCATGGCGTCATCATCTGCAGTGTTACTTAGATGATTCTGGTCGGACACATGGGGTTGTGGTGGTATGTGTGACGAAAGAAGGTACTGCCAGTACAGCTAGCTGGAATTTTGTAAATAATTAAATGTCATTTGTGAATATCAAACTAATTTATATAAGATGCTTGTGTTACAAATGTATTAGAACTGTATGTCGTGTATATCAAACTGCTCTGTACAGACGTTTGTGTTGAAAAGGTATTTGTAAAGTGCTGTGTTTAAAATGTATCCACAGTGTGCCCTAGTGGAAGAGAACAAAAATGTACATGCTCTGTTGTAACTGTTTAAATGTTTAATCGTGGAAACTGGAATAAAGGAGATTAACCTCAGTCCAGCAAAACATTAGAAAAATATCTGAAATTAAATTACTTTATAGGCTACGCCATGAAGATGTTTCAATGAAGCTAGAGACACAAAGTCTGTACTTGGAAGCTTTCTGTATTGCCTTTAGGGTGAACTAATTGCTACATTGGAAGCATGAAGGAACGTAATTGTTTTATGACTTCCAGCATCTGCCAAAGATATGAGTATTTTTACAGGTAGATGCTAAATACTGCCAGCTTCAGCAATGGGGGTTTGCGTAAGAACTAGAAGTCAGATGACAAGAAATTATGTAATTCTGCAAGCTATACCAGCAAAAATATTTTAGATATTATTTTGAGAAGTCTCTTAGTGAGACAGTGCATTCTGCATTATGTCTTAGACCTGACAACACCAAGAACCATTCATCACACATCTGCCTTGCTCTAATGAAGTAAGTTTTTAGGAATAGTATAACTCTCTTAGATACAGTCAGGAATATAGCAAAGTTTAGTTTAGATTTTATTTTTTTTTATTTGTGTGAGCATGTACTGCAATGTTATTTTAAATATTTCCTGTGGTTTTGAACTCTGATGTCTCTGTGAATATATATTTAGTATTGTCTTGTTCTTTTATTATTTATTATTAAATATATTTAAACCTTTCATTGTGGCTAATCTGTGTGGAAATATTTAAGTTCTGAGAGTGCTTGCATATTTATTTGGTGACACTGTATGGACCACTCCTAATAAATAGCCTTGCTCTTAGTCAAACTGCCATTTGTGTTAATATTAGTATTACACAGTAAGATTAGACACCCTTTTTAAAAGCCTTAAGGTAGCTGCCAGGAGTGACTGGTGGTAGTGAAAACTATCTTATAATCTAGGCAGAAGGGGGCATAGTTAGTAAACCTGTGCCAGCCTTCCTCAGGTGTGTGTGTGTGTGTGTGTGTGTGTGTGTGTGTGTGTGTGTGTGTGTACGTCAAACCTCAAAGAGTGTGTCAGCTACTTGGGCAGGTACACAAAACACTGGTTGGACAGAGAGGGTGCTGGAGGTCTTGGCTTGGTCACTCAGCTGAGATCTAAACTCTATAACTGTGCCAGTGGGGAGTCTTACTGGAGATCTGGAGGAAGAGGGAGAAACCAGCCCTGGACTGACTCTAGTCTCTGTGTGCTCTTAAGGGAAACTGCACTTGATGAAGAGAGCTGCATCTGCCCCTGTGTGTGTACCTGTTATCCTCCCAGTGAACATCCCCCCACAGGTGCCAGTGGTAAGGATTGAGGCTCCTTGATTACTGGTCGGCAGTGGTGGGTCATCACAGTATGTCTCTCACATACAAGAATAAGATGCTATAATTTTATGCATAATGTTATACACTGCTACCATCTGACATGGTTTCCTTGCTGTATAGTGCAAATAATCTTTGGATATATCCTGAAATCTAACGTGTCTTTTTTAACTTCCTCCTCAATGTATTTGTTTTTTACATGCAATTGAAGATGGCATATAGGCAGCATTAATCATTAATCCAAGTGTATTCCCTGCCACCAGCAACACAGCAAGCAATGCATTATATGTACCTCATCAGTCATATTCATGTAAGAGTACAATACATTGATATATATATATATATTTCTTTTTATACATATATTTTGCATGCAGACACACTCATAAGATTTCTCTCCAGTATGCTTTCAGTTAAAAGTCTTTGCTGTAAGGTATAGGTCTTCTAAATTAATGAATCTTGGCAACTGCTAGGTTGTGCTGCAGAGATCTAAGGAATTGATCCATCTCAGACACATAGTCAGTGTGCACAATGGTGCTTCTTCAGTGTGGTACATGTTTTCCCATCTAAACCATGATTGATGGCTTAATGGCTATAAAAATGATGTCTGCGCACAAAGACTTGAGGAAGGTGTGCTGCCTCATAGAACTCTTCCATGGCTGCATAACATTTAGTTGCTTTTCGTAGAAATTTTATATAGTTTCCAGCCTCGCAACACATGACAGCTAGAAACATGTCCAGGATTAAGGATGTGGTCGAAGCTACTCTGTGTTCCCCATGTGATTCTGGAATGTTTGAGACATAAGTAGGCCCAGCGATCAGAAAACGTTGGTTTCATGGGGGCTGGGGGGACACACGTATGTGCAGCTAGCCAAAGGTCCCCCTCGCAATACACCTACTGAGAAACATATAGTCAGAGAGGTGATTTAACAGGAATTTCTTGTGATGCCATGCTAGGTAATTCTTCATGTAGGTCATGCAGCAGCTCATAATAGCTAAGCAGTTATCAAGATGTTCAACTTTACTGCAGTACATGCTAGAAAAGGTTCCACCCTTTGCTAGTACAACAGATATATGTTTCACTAATTTCTGTTTCCACCTTTTAAATGTCATGTTTTAACTTATGTAAGTGTACACATTATGCAGGTTCAGTGTGAATGCATAGCATCATGCTTTAACTTATGGAAGCGTGCACTGTATGCAGGTTCACCATGAATGCACAGCATCGTGTTTTAACTCATGGAAGTATACACAGTATGTAGGTTCACTGTAAATGCGTTGCATTAGGTTTTAACTTATGGAAATGTGCACTGTATGCAGGTTAACTGTGAATGCTTGCTTTCATTTTAATTTATGTATCCCCCTGGGAACTACTCTTTTCCAATCTCTAGTGTTTGATGTAAACTGTTATGAAAACTGTCTGTGTATGCTGCAGAGATCAGTTTTTAAAATAACAATTGCTCATAATGGAACATATGTTCTTATAAAGTAAAAGGCATGCTCAGTAAACTGCATTGCTCCCTGTAATTTCTTGTTTTCAAAAGTATTTAGTAAAATACATTATGATGTCCAAATGGAGCAGTAAATACTCTCAAGTATTAATAGTAATTCAGCTGTTTCCAGCAAAGTTGTTAAATATTCCAAATAAGCATGTAAATTAAAATAGCATGTGACACTGTAGATTCCAGAACCTACTACATAATCGTTGACACACTTTGGTACCCAGACATTATTCTTTCTTGTAAATTTACCTCTTAAAATTGTAATTATAAAGGTACCAGCATTGAACATTGGTGGACAGTGTTATTTAGAAATTCATATACTTTAGATCAGGAGTTCACTGTAAAGGATCAATATTTCAACCAATTACTATTTTATTCATGGAAGATGTCTTTATATCAAACACTTAGAGCTCTTGATCAATCAAGACATGTTGCTGTTCAATGACCTTTGACAAGTCAAGCATCGTTGCTTTCACAGATATGTGTATTAAAGGTGTTAATATTTTCTTACAAGTTATGCTAAATATACAGTAAACTCTCAGTTAACTGGCACCCATGGGAATTGATAGATGCCAGATAACTGTAGTTTCTGGCTGCTTGAGAGTTACTATTAAAATAGGCCTGACTAATACTGTGCCCTATACTATTTGTTTGGTTTGACTTGGTCTTAGGTTGGGGAGAGAGGGAATGTATTCCTATCTTCCTTTTTAAAATGTAGGGTATGTTTGTGTGTGTGTGTGTGTGTGTGTGTGTGGGGGGGGGTGGACAAAGTGCAACACATGAAAATTGTACTGTATTTCTTCGACTTTTATTTTTGTTCTGGTTGCTTGACTTCTGGTTAACTACGAGTTTACTGTACTTGACCTTTAATGAAACGTAAAACTAACAGATTTATAATTAGCTAAATTGGGATTCCCATGTTTTCATGAATGTTTTCATGTGAAATATGGTCTTTGAGAAGGTGGCAATATTGCTGGCAATAATTCTGTCCTGTATCACAAAGCTTACAAAATGTTCAGAATTATTTTAATTCACATTCTTGTTTCTGTAACTGTTTTTGCAACAACTGCAAATATTTTCAATTTTTCTATATTTATAACATTTCTTTAACTATAACTCTTAACCTACGACGAATCTGATATTAGATTTATTTCAGTCATGACTCACCTGAGAACCCCTTTTAATTGTACAATATTGATATTTTCTCCTTCAAGAATTGTATCATAACCGGATATGGTTTCATACCATTCTTCGTTCAATCGATTTAGCCATTCCTCCACTTTCCACAGCTGTATTGCATAGTTTATACTTAAGGGTCTGCTTTGCAGTGGTGGTGCTGCAGTAGCGTTGTCGCCTCACAGTAAGACACAGTCAGGTTCGATTCTCAGCTAGAGCGTCTTCTGCGTGGATACATGTGTGAATGGGCGTACCTTCGTTGAAGGTTGTGCGTCAGAGCTGGCGACTCGGCACGTAAAAATCTACTGCCAATCATTAGCGGACCGGACCCCTAACCGGGAAAAGTCGAAAAGATGCAACATACTTAAGGGTCTGTTTTGCAGTGTCAATATTCCTTTCAGTACCTTGCTAGAAGCAGAAGTGTCTTAAAAAAGAAATGCACTATATCCTGCAGGTAGGTGTGTGTGTGTGCAAGTGAATATCTGTATATGCGTGTGTGTTTGTGTTTGTGTTTGTGTATGTGTGTCTGCTTGTGAATATATATATGTGTGTGTGTGGTCTAGATATATGGTTCTGCAGCTCAGGTTTATTCTTATGTATTATCTAAGACTTACACACAGGAAACTATTGCACTTTACCTGAGATGTAAAGAGAAGTATAAAACATAAACCTATTTATCTAGCCTGTCGGAAAACGTAATAAAGACTTACATTTCTATTCTTGAAATACAACAAATGACCGTTTAAACTCTTATGTCAGTGGTCCCATCATTGCTGATGGGCTTTGATCATACAAGTAGTTGAACAATGAATACCAGATTTTACTGAGCCAGTGATTTTATGATTATTCTCACATATTTTGCATTGAATATTAGAAATAAACATGTTCTCTTCAGATTATATTTTAAATAAGCCAGCAATCTTTTTTTCCACAAAATTGCATCAAAACAATGTCTCCCAGTACAAGAAACTCTTTAAAGCAATTTCAATCAGATTTGATTAGAATGACAGATAAAGATAAAGGAGATTTTTAAAGAGAAGGATGAAAGATGATTAATATCAACAATAAATTATAAGTCACAGCTGCCTTAGGACTCAAACTGCCCCTAGTTTAAAAAGCATGCATTGTACTTATTCACATACTAAGGCTGCAGCTGATGTAGGTAGTTTGATTCTAATTGTTTTTGTTTCTTTTTAGAAATGAAAGCATACTGTGAGCTATAGTGGTGGCAACAGCAGAAAAACGTACTTGTTTACATTCCCTGATCAGTAGCCTTTACATCTTCCTGCGACTTGGGAACACACACAATAATATGTAATTGTTCACAGGCAGGGAATGCAGAATGAAAGAATCATACTCAAAGGGAGATAAAAAACAATATGAAGAATTAATTGTTCAGGTTTTCCTACAGGACAGGATAGAAGTCAGGGTATTGTACAAAATCATTCCAAATACGGGGATGGTGTTATACGCTGTGCTTTCCATATTCATTATAGAGGCAGTACTGAACATCAATAAAAATTAGCCAGTCTGAAGTATAAAACACATCTACAATATGGAAACTACTCTGACAGTAAAGTGTGCCTAAATATATGTCATTACCTCAAGCTTTTGCTTTATTGCTTAATAAAATTATTGGTATTTATAGCTGCTTGCGCAAATACGATAGGGTTATTCCTGATGCTTATGAATGAGCATAGCAAAGGTGAGATTCATCCAAGCTATTTACCCTAATGTGAAAGGCCTTAAAAATAATAATATGTAAATAAGAAGTGTTGTAAAGTACTCTGAGGTTGATCTGAAATTCATAGTACAATATCTTTGTGCTACGCACATCCCTTATTACAGATGAGACTTCTCCTTATAGATTGGAGTTGCAATCCATGAATTTGCCCCCAGCCATTTATTCAGTAGTTTGTCCAATTAGGCACAAGCACTTCCCTGACACAAAAATAAATTACTTCCCCCAGCAACCCCTTTATTAGTGTGTGTTAAGTATGCACAAGCATTAAAATGACACAATAAATTATTCTGCCTAGTGATCATTTATCAATCTGACCCTGTATGCACAAGCACTTCCCTGACACACACAAATTAATTATTTCCCCAAGCAACCTCTTCAGTAACATTTCCTAATATGCAAAAAGCACCAAAATCAAACATTCACCCAAGTGACCCCTTCATTAATATGCCCAGATATGCAGAAGTTTCAAAATGAAACATTTACCCAAGCAACCTCTTTAGTAAAAATGCCCAGGCATGCACAAGCGTTAAAATATTGACCTAAGCGATCCATTCAGTAACATTTCCTAGTATGCACAAGCACTAAAATGAAACATTCACCCAAGTGACCCCTTCATTAATATATCCAGGTATGCTCAGACACCCAAATGAATCATTCTCCTAAGTGGACCTCTTAATTAATATGTTCAGAATTGTACAAGCTTCAAAATCCAAAATCTACCCAAGCAAACCCCTTCAGTTCAATGTCCAGGTGCACAATCACCAAAATGAAACATTTATCCAGAGCTGTGTTCAGTAAAATTGTCCAGGTATGTACAAGCACCAGCCAAAATCACTTCACATCTCCATATTATGCTAGAAAACTGCTGCTTACTGGTGTAAGGTCAGGACTATTTATATGCTTTGTATGTATATGAGCTCATTAGAGATTCATGTCTATGAATCAAGCTCATGACCATATGTGCAAAGCTCCTTAACAGTGTAGTAGCTGTCCCCCTGTTGCTTATACAATAAGCATGTTACGCTTTTGTGATGGAATGGGGTGTGTTCGTAAAAAGTTCTACGCATTTCCATAATCATCCCAAAAGTCTGAGATTTGCATAACCATGTAGTGCCACTCTTCACAGATCACCGATATGGAAATGTGAATCTTCAAACTATGAATACCACCCAGTATGTGCAAGAAAAAATATTGATGAGGTAATTAACAGGTGGCTATAAGATGACTCATAAAGAAGAGCTGATAAATCTACTCTAACCAAGGTGTCATAGTGAATATATACTGAGAAAGAGACTTGAACAATTCATCATAATAAACAACACTCCTGAAGATAAGTATGTGACTATATTACATGTTGCTGCTTTCATGCATTAGCTACTTTGAAACTTGGTTCATCCTCTGAAACTAAAGGATAAAAGCTTCAAGCAACTATATATATATAATATTAAAGAGACATTCTGAACCCAGACCACAGATAAAGCAGAAACACTTTTGATTTAATCATTGCAGTCACAGGATTAATGGAAATGTGATGAACTGAAGCAGTGAGCAGCGAATTGCCACTCTTGTGCAAATACAGGTGGACAGTAGTCTCTCCTTTGATAATCACATTGCCACAGTAGTCAGGAAGTACTTCTACATGGCACACCTCATCACAAAAGGGTTCTCATCCAGGAAAAAAGAGGTAATTGTTCCCCTCTACTCAACACGCATTAGACCCGTTATAGAGTACAATGCCCCTTTTGAAATTTATCTCACAAAACATCTGCAGCAGCTGGAAAGGCCACATAAGTACCTCACAAAGAGGATTACTGGCCTCAAACAGATGCCCTGCACTGACCATCTCAAAAAACTCCAGCTTTACTCCATAGCATATCGCCTACTCTGAGGTGATCTCTGCCTAACATATAAGGCTATGTCAAAACCAGAGCTGTTGGACATGCTACAGCTAAAGAAATCCCTCCGAGCTACATGCTCTAGGGACTAAAACCTTGTCACCAGAATAAACAAGACATGCTGGAGGGGATAGATTCATGTCCTAGAGACTTCCCATACTCTGGAATAAGCTACCCATCTATGTCAAGCAAAGTTCCTCATTAGCACTCTTCAAGAAAAATCTTGATGAGTGGATGGGAAATAGGAAATACACCCCAGGGATCACTTCTGTGGCTCTGCTCGACAGTGGCACAGGAAAATAACTTTCTTGTGTGGCATAAGCCAGAGAATCTTGTTGGCTAGGCTTACTTTGGCCCTTGGGCTGATAGCCTAGTGCCTACCTATGAACCTATATAAATGAAGCATTAAGAAATGAATTCACTAGGGGCATTCAGAATGCAGCGTGCCTGAAAAAGATGTTGCATAAATCAGATTTTCAGTACCTTACTAGAAGTTGCAGTAAGTATACAAATGAAAAACAGATACACACAGAGCTGAAAAAATGTGAGGCATCTACTGACATACTTTGTAAAATTAAAATTCAGTCAAATAAATAGGTAAATGATTTTGTTTAACAAAATTGATAGCTTTAATCTGTAATTTTAAATAAGGGAATAGTTATAATGAATAGAAGTTGGAAGATATAAAAGAAACATGTTGCAGTGAAATGAAGTCCCATTTAAACAATATAAGTTTTTCTGGAACAAATGCAAGATTTCTCAAGAAGAAAGAGAATATTCAGCATTTTCTTTACTGATATTTTTTTAGTAAACGAAAGAAAAGGATTTGGCATGGAGATTAGTACAGGGACCAGGGTGTGAATTATTTCTAAAAAATGATTCAGCCAATGTTTTCAAAGAAATCATAGCAGGGCACAGCAGTTAAAATGCATATAGGAGACAGTTTATCAGCATTGGGTTACAGTGCTACAGTATACCATCAAATGCAAAAGGAACCAATGCTATTAATTGTTGGAAAAGAAGATGGCACAGCTGTGCATGGAAGAGCTTTTTTCAGAAACGTGTGTTAAACTGCAGACAAATAAACCAGTGAGTTAAAGTCTAAAGGGAAAAAATTCCGGATTTGCATGCTGAAATATTTTGAAAAGTAATGAGGTGCATGAATATGGTGTGAATGCCATAATGCTGGCAAATCCAAATGTTCCTTCTGTGTTCTGTTAGAATTGACTCTGCTATTGTCATTAAAGAGAAAGGTAACAAATAGAAATATTACAAAGAACAAAAAAAAAGTTTATCATCACAGCAACATAGTAAATGGGATGCAGATTTTGTTCCTTTGTAAGTAAGAGCAATTCAATTAACTTGATGGGTATTTGCAAGTTAGTCATAGACCAAGCTTCTAATTCACAAATATGTCTACTTCTAGAAGAGGAAAGGTTAATGTTCATAATGAGTTGTGGAACTGCATTACTGAAAAATAATCAGGCTATTACATTGCAGCAGATACTAATGATGATTATAATAAATACATAATTATGATTACACACAAGGGTTTGTATCTAACAGTCTAACATTTAGCATGAGTTCTGCACCTTTTGTTTTCAAGAAAAGAATGGAAAACTTAGTGAAATAGTTAAAATATGTGGTATACCTAGATGATTTATTATTCACTGTGAAATCAGGGAGAAGACACTTCATTAATGTACTGAAAGTGCTAAAAAGTAATATGTGAGTATGGAAAGTTGTAAAATGACAGCTTAACACATGCTTTTGACAAAAAAAAAAAAAAAAAAAAAAAAAAAAAACAATAATTGTTCCTTTATCTGATAAGATTCGAATCAAGTTATTTATGTGCCTGCAGGTGAGAAAGGTCTGTTTCGTTTATTTCTAGAAAACATACTCCAACACAGAAAATATTATTCCCATAATGAAAAAGAAAATCTAGCTTAGAATTTTAGATTGAAGAAATCCCGTCTGAAGACTTGAGCTAATTACAGAACAGCAGCCTTTGATGGCATTCTTTGACAAACTTAACAGCCTTTTCCATCATGGAAGCAGTACATATTTAGAGAAAGGTAATAATCATACCAGAATATGATTCTCAGAGTGAATATAGAATACTTAAGACATGTTGAGACACATGTTATCTTAAGAATATAATTTCCCAGAACTACAGATAAAGTAATAAGAGTAAGAGATATAATGAAGTGACTACAGTGTCCAGTGGCAATGGTCATGCTGTGGCAACCTAACCCTACCACTCAAGGATGTCAGCCCTGACCCTTCACAACCTACCAGAGTACATGGCTGTCTTATTCACCTCATTTGACCTTACTCCACATAATACTGTTGCAATCACCTGTCAATCTGTCTCTCTACCTGTGCATTTGTTAGTGACTCTGCTGTGCCCATCCATAATGTTTCATGGGTACTGTGATATCTGATGTAAATAGGATCATAGGAAATTACTAGGCTAATGGCTCTGGAGCTGTTAGAAGCCTAGCCAACAGTTTATCCCCAAAAAAGAAATCTCAATCAGCACCTGTTGCCCCTGTCAATGAGGGACACAGGTGGAACCCTGGGACAAATTTATGGTTGCCCATCCACTCATCAAGGCTGCGCTTGAAAAGGGTTAGCAAAGTACTTTGTTTGACATGTTTTGGGAGTCTATTCCAAAGATTGGGCAGCTTCTGGGAGACAAATCTATCTCTCCAGTAGGTTTTGTTAATGTCACGTATTAGATTTAAGCCTTTTGATTGGGTACTATGTGAGGAGTTAGAGTCACAGATATGGAGCATCTGTAGTAGAGCATGGTCTGAGATTGTCTTGTAGGTAAGACACAGATCACCTCTGTGCAATCTGTATGATACAGAGTAGAGTGATAGTGATTTGAGCCTGTCCACATAGGACAGGTGTTGGAAGCCACGGATTCTCTTTGTGAAGTATTTCTGTGGCCTTTCCAGTTGGTGCAGCTGATTGGAGAGGTCCAGTGATGCCAGTCCTTGCACTGCCCTACATACCCTCAGTGAAGTATTATATTCATCATTTTTAGGGTTGTCTGGGCCCATAATTGTGGTCCAGTGCCATCTCATTGCCATGGTGCAATGGTTGGTGCCCACCTCTGCCACACTGTCCTATTACTATTATTGCAACTTTTATTGCAGATACTGCCATTATATTCTCCTGTGGCTCCAATAATTTGTGTAGAATCATATTATAGAGTATGGCACACAGCAGATATATCATTACATATTTCCAGGCAATACTGCAGTACCTGTATGGGGGTATCTAAACATCAGAATTGTCCATCCTTTAGTCTAAATGTCCATACTAATATTTTTCAGGTGTCAGTATGGCCTGTATTATAGGACATTTCTTGCATGATTTGAGTGTTATTTATTAGGGTGATCAACCCCAGCTCTAGGGTGTATCTGGCACTGCATGCAACACACAGCACATAACATGGTATATGTGGTCTGCTCCGAGCATGCATTACACCTGTATACATAGTCATGTCTATCTGGCATGTGTGTACGCTTATCAAGCCAGTGACCTACTTGGACTTCCTCTTTAAGGAACCACTGAAATCAGTGCGACAGATGTCATCTCTGCAAATAATGTGTATTGCCTGGGTGGCACACAGACACATTATATGTGGTGTCCTGATATTAATGACCACCTGTAAGTTCAGAGAGTGGAATCCCTTCCAGTTCATATACTGGATAGGTGTGAGCTTGGTATATAGGTTCAGTCTATGGAACACAAGACCTCAGGGAAATGGGATATCTCACAGAAGGCCTGAATGATATTGATTTTATCTTCTGGTATTCTGGTTTATGCTTCTGCCTATGTGGTATATAATATCAAAGGACTGGTTTGATATTCAAAAGTCTGAACCTTACAATATCTTTAGCATGTCTCCTGTAGTTCACTGGAAGGTTTCAGTAGCGAAGGTGGTTAATACTACACAAGACAGTGTCTCTTTGTACCCAAAGACATGGGCATACCTCAGATTCCTCTCATTTCTGTTTGTGAGTGATGTAGTTTAGCTGTGTCCCTTACTATAAGATGTGTCCCACTATAAGATGGTACACTATCAGTTGTTATTATTTCATGTTGGGGTAAATCATGTCTTAGGTATACTTCATCTGTTGTCAAGGAGAGCTGTGACATGCGATACTGTGACCATTGTCTCAGACTGCAGCTGCCAACACCTTCTACTGTGCTACTGCTAAGGCTGCATTTTCTAGTACAGCTGTTGTCACACCACCAATCTCACCATTCAAACTGGGTAAATGTCATCAGCCAATGTGCCATTTTATGCATCTCTGAACATATCCACCATTTTGGGTTCCTTCATTTGCATATTCCACATGGCAAAATTGCATGCTTTCTTCATTTGCATGTTATTATACACTCATGTACTTGCTGTGAATATCATGATATTTTAACCATTTTGTGGTCCCACAGTTTGACTTTGAATTACCCAAATCTTGCAAATAGCCACTAAGCTTGTTTTGTGCTGCACATGGTACTAACCTTCTATGAATGCCAGACAATATTACAGTAAAGAGACAGAAGTTTCACAGACACTATAAACTCAGAGAAAATTCTGCATTTTATTCATTATTAGTTATTCTTGAGGGCACAAGGTCTCATAGAAAGTATTCATGGCTGCATTACTAAATAGAAACCTGCAGCCAAAGGCCTGAGTGTAAATGTAAAATTGATAAGATTGCATTTAATTACACAAAAGGCAAGATAGTGTGAGAAGTAGATTTAACTTTAAATAAAATAATTGATGTCCATTTAGTGAGCAACATTACTTTTTTTAATGTAAAAGAGTTTGTACAACATGATGGAAATGGCTGCTTCACATATTTTTTGAATCACAAAATTATGATACTCAGATATGCAATCACAGCACAGCAAGTATCATTACAACAGGGAATATTGAAATGTACTGTAAACCTACATAAAACATTTGCACAGGAGACATTTCTCCTGTACCCCCAACATGGGAGGGTATACTCCATACCTCCACTGTTTATATATACTAACTCTGAGAGTCTGTACCTCAGAGTAAGGGGGATTCTTTGATGTACTATAGTCTAAAACATAACATAATCCAGTGTATAAAAGCTGAAGCAAAAGAAAATAATTTTGTAAAGAATAAAAAATGCTAAGTGAATTTGAAATGAAACACAATACATGTGGCAGAACAAAGCCATTGAAATAACTCATTTGTGGACATAATTAGTATTGACATTAAGTGCAAGAATGCAACATGGAAAATTGAATTCAAGTGATTCAGTCAGAAATCTGGATGGAGGACCACAGATACTGGAGTGTGTAATTCAATACAGACACAGATGTTGCATGAAATGTAATGTCCTCTGAAATGTTTAAAGCACCGAGTTTGAAAAAAGACACATTATAATTATCTGTACAAGTTTCTCAGTTATTTGAGTCTATCAACTCTATCGAGTTTATCAACTACTAACCTGGAAGTTATTTACTTGTGAATACAAGAATAATAAATGTAATATTTATTTTCAGGAAGTTAGGATAAATACCATAACGGGTCATTTTACTTGACAGAAGCTTGGAATGGTAAAAAGATTTCATGCTGTGTATATGGATAGAGTTCATCATATTCAAATGCAGCCTGGTAATTTTCCATTGGTGCATGTTCCACTAACTCTAAGGAGTAGAGAAAAGTGGAGTGCATTGTAAAGCAGAGTGTAGGCTGCATAACAAATTATGCATACTCACTGTGTGGTTAACAGTGTGAATCTGGACAAAATTTGTAGAGGTATATACCTTCAAAATCTTAAGTTCTAAAGCACAAACAGTGCTTACTTCATACAGATCATAGAGAGACCTGTAAAGAGGCTAGAACTTCATTACTGGATGTATAGCTAGAAAAATTCTAGTAACATTTTATACTCCTAGATTATAAAATACTTACATATGCATGTGATTTACCACATATTAATAGCATACATCACAATATCTATGAAAAATTGGCATATCACTTAAAATTGAAAATGGGCAAACTGCTCTCCCAGGTGTAAAAAGAAAGTGAAGGATATTCTAATGTGATTCTTACTTAACTCAGCTACACTTCCCTTGCCCTCAATCAATTAAACTGCTTACACAGCAAACAAAGCATGACTCAAATACAGCCATTGTGTTAAATCTCACCTCAGAAATTTCACCTTCTTCTAAACAATAATTGAAAACCGTATTGCTCATCTGACAAAAATAAAAGTCTAACTACAAGTGGTTCATTTGGCATTTATAATTTTAGAAAAGTGTCATTTATAGCAGGAAAACTGAGACACCAAGAAAATACCTTCAGAAGCATGTGATAAAAAATGGAACAATAAAGAGTGTATAAATATTTGGAACTGGACAAACATTCAGCAGTTTAGCATGAATAAATGAGCACAAACCTTGGCAAGGAATATTTCAAAAGACTTAAAGAAGGTGTAGAAGGGTTATGACCAGAAGAAGGTGAAACAAAACTCAAAAAACTCACAATAATAGCGATGAATACTAGGAATTGCTAGAAAATCCTCATGCTCATCAAGACTGGACTCACAACTGTTAAGAAAAGCTAAACGTAAGCTAAGACGGGTGTGAAAAGGTCTAAGCCCAACCAAGAAGGAAATGATGTGGAGTCATGAAACTTACAAGTTATTCAACATATTCTGTCCAAAGTTCAACTCACTTGGCACATTATGTCTGAAGTTTCTGTAACCCTACCAAAAACAAAAAGGCTGAAGTCTGGTCACTGAAATACAGGTCTATATCATTTCATTGAAGCTGAATTCATTGACACATATTCACTGAAAGCTCACTTCACTGAAAACTCACTTCACTGAAACTCATTTCGTTGAAAGGTATATATGGCCTTTTCCCCACTGTTGTGTGATCCTGGAGTTAGTATATAAAGTAAGGGGGGTGTGGGGGGCATAGCCCCCCTCATACTGTAAATATTTAAAAGCGTATAGATTGATACCTACAAGTGTAATGAAATAATTCTTCCAGAAGACCACATATAACCAATTTATGTGAGGGGGATTTGCCCCCACATCCCCTGAATGTGGGGGGCTGTGCCCCCACCCCCCTTACTTTATATACTAACTCCAGGATCATGCAATCGTGGGGAATAGGCCATATACACCTTTCAGTTATATGAGTTTCAGTGAAATGGGTTTTCAGTGAAGTGAGCTTTCAGTGAATGTGTGTCAATGAATTAAGCTTCAATGAAATGAGTTTTCACTGAAATGATATAGACCCCTGAAATACTGCTCCACTGCTGCAATCACCTCTGACTCACTTGAAAATTGCTGCCCTTTCAAATTAAGGTTTGGAAACAGGAAACAGTCAGATGTAGCAAGATCTGGTGAGTAGGGTGGATGGTCTATGCATTCAAACTCCAGTTTTGTCAAAACATCCATCATTTTGCCAGCTTTGTGAACAGGTACATTATCTTGCAAAAAGAAAACTCCTTTCCACAGCTTCCTTCTCCTTTTTTCATTCAATGCCTCCTTAAATTGGCACAGCAAATTACAGTAATATTCTGCATTAACTGTTTGGTACCTTGGGAAAATAGTCAGTCATTACAACACCTTTCTGATCCCGAAACACTTTGGCCATGACTTTTCCTGATGACGTTTGGGTCTTGAACTTCTTTGGCCTTGATGAATCTGCATTCCAACATTGCATGGACTGTGGTTTTGTCTTAGGATCATAGTGGTATAACCATGTTTCATCAACAGTAACTAGTCGTTCCAAAAAGTGGACACCAGCTCAATGAAAATGCCACAATATCAACTTGGAAGTATCCACTCAATGTATTTTATTGTTGGCATTCAAACATTTGGGCACCCACTTGGCTAACAGCTTCTGCATACCCAGCTGCTCATGGATTATAAACCCAACATGCTCCCTGGATATCTGTAGTGTATCAGCAATTGTTTTAGCTGAAATTCACTGATCTGCCAAAATCAGGTCATGGACATGGTCAACAATTTCAGGAGCAGACTCCTTTGGAGGCCTCCAAAACCTTGCTGCATCTTCAGTCTCAAAATCTCCATGCTGAACGTTTGCACATCACTTCTTTACAGTTGAGTAAGAAGGGCACTAGTCACTCAATGTTTGCATCATACAATCATGGATTTCTTTTGGAGTTTTCTTCTGCAGGAATAGGAACTTCATGATGGCTCTGGGTTCCACACTTGAAAATTCCAGACTTTTCGTTGACATAGTTCAATCAATGACCTGAAACAATCCCCGAATTCTGTATGCTTTGCATGGCATGCAGGATCAGTGCAGGAGCTCTAACAGGCAAGATGTCTGCTGTGCGATCCAGGAACAGCCTGCAGGGGCATGCACGAGCAATCCTATACTAGTCCTGCATGGACTAAGCCTCTGTATGCAAATCACCCCATTTGCAGGAGAAATCCATGCAAATGAGCTGAATTTGCAATCCAGGAAGCTTGCAACCGGCCGTGCAGGACTAGTGCAATTTGTAGAAATGTACTCTGTTAGTAAACATGTACATTTCTGCAAAATCCAAAATGGAGCCGTGGCAGCTCCAAATAAAGCCTGCACATCAGTCAGGAAGCATGCCAATGGCCAAGTATAAAGCCATTGACATTGCAAACAACATAAAAAATAAAAAAAATCAACTTTTTTGTTTAGCCGATCTCGGCTGTTTAAGCATAGGGCAGCGGCATGCAAATGGGATCGGGGGGGGGGGATAACAAAATAAACCTAAAATAAGCAATTCTAACAAAAATCACATCTGCCATGCAAGCCAATGGCAGGCAGAAGACAACATGGCCAGTGAGCAGTGGTTGCTAAGGGGGGGCTCAGTGTGAGACATGTAATTATGCATTAGCAGGCAATCCTATGCAAATGAGGGGAATGATAGTGAATCCCAGTTTTCCCCAGCATGCTAGTCAGGTCCCAACAGTGTAAGAGTAGCAATAGCTTGGTGCAAGCCTAGGAGTTAGCTGACATCATGGGGATGTGTGTCAGGCATATTGTAAGTGGGTTGGAGCCCTGTGGCTCAGGTTTGCTCCTAGCTAAGCACAGCTAAGCAAGGGAATGTGTCTGACACTGCCTAGCACTCTGTACATTGCCTAAGTGGGTGTGCACGCCACGCACCAGGTTTTAAAGGTTTACAAAAAAAAGTTAAACCAGAAAATAGCAGCTCTGTGCACATTTGAGCACTCTGTTTGCGCGGGGCACCCCTGGGCTGAAGCAGGAAGGCAATGGGAAGGGAAAACAGCAGTAGCAAGGTAATCTAGGAGAACTGGCATAGCTGGCATGTGAAATGTTTCAGAATCAGCCAATTACACAGGCAGCAGACTAGCCCAGCCCAGAACACTACTATAAACTATGCAAACACCTTCCCCTCTGTTTTTTGCTATACTCTACACCACCGGTGTAAACAAGTGGGGAACTTTTAACACTCACAACAGCAAAATTATAGGGGCTATCATACAACAACTTGTGGAAGAGGCTGAGGGTGGTGAGGATGTGAATGCTGTCGACCAACCCACAGTGAGGAGAGGGAGAAGAATGTACAGACCCAGGGTAACCTACCAGGGGCTACATAAGCTGGAGATAGTGGAGCGCTATAGGGTGGACAGGGACCACCTACAGCAAATTGTTGAGCTGTGCCGGCCATGCCTCACACACACAACTAATGGAAGGGAACCCATCTCAGTGGATACCAAGGTATGTGTAGGCCTAAGAATACTAGCTACAGGTACCTTCCAAAGGCCAACTGGGGATATGATGGGGATCTAACAGGCATCAGCATCCAGGGTACTCCACCAATTCCTGGATGCCATGTCAGCACATGTTGGTGACCACGTATATTTCCCCAACACCCGTGAGGCATTGGCCAGCAATGGAACTGTTCCACCAAATAGCAGAATACACTGAGGTAGTGGGTGCTATAGACTGCATGCACATACACATCAAAGCACAACCCGGTGAGTGGGGCAGGATCTACATCAACCGCAAGGGCTTCCCCTCCATCAACTGCCAGGTTATGTGTGATGCCCAGGGCATAATAATGAATGAGTGTGTGTTGGCTGCCCTGGAAGTTATCATGATTCCCACATCTGGCATCTGAAGCAATAGTACCAGAGATTTGCCAATGGGGACATCCCTCACGGTCACCTAGTGGGGGATGCAGGATACGCACTGGAGCCGTGGCTGTTGACAGCTATCAGAAATGCACACACCCGAACAAGAACTCCATAATGAGGCACATGCACAGACCAAAATTATTGTAGAGCGTGTGTTTGGGATGCTCAGGTCATGGTTCCAGTGCCTAGACACATCCGGTGAAGCCTTGCAGTACTCACCAGTTACATATACCCAAATTGTCCTTGTATGTGCCATGCTACACAATATAATCCTGGAGAAACAGCTGCAGCAGGAAAAGCATGGGGCAGGGCCACACAGGCCCCACCATTGCCAAGCCCTGCACAGGCATAGAGTGACTCAGAGGAGGAACAACCTGAGCCTGCCCCAGTAGGCAGAAGGAGGCTTGCCCAATATGCCCTGGCCTTGACAAAGAGGCAACGCATTGCACATACACTGACACAGGAGGGACCCAGGGAATAACACCTCTCTCTGACTCTTACATATAGTAAAAGGGATGCCAAACATTACACTACCTGCGCTCAACCATGTGTAGGGGGTGTACTATGTGCATCTGATATAGGCAGCCCTGCAGTACCACCCTCAATACTGGGACACCCGCAAGGTAAGTGACTCACACATGCTAGTCAGGGGGATTCACATACCCAACAACAGTCACAGCCAGCAGGACATGTGTAGACAAGCACAAACAAAGGATGTCCTATGGCCTCTGAATTATGCCTATGGGTAACCCCCCCCCCCCTCAGGCCTACACAGACAGACTACAGCAGGTCAGGCAGTGGGACGTTAGTTCTGAAGGGTAGGAAGTCAGAAACTAATATGTAGGTAAATCAAAGCTAAGATCTGTAGTACACTGGTATGCTTCTAGTCAGCATGATATGTAAGAATACAGAACGAAATGGAGTACCTGACATACCAGTACAGTCATAGCAAATGTGTACAAGTGTCAGGTGTGCCCCCCAATCCTATGTAGTAATGTAATGACAGCCAGGTGTACCCCCCAGTCTTTTGTAGAAATGTAGTAACAATCAATGCCAAATGATCGGCGGATACCCTGCAGAAACAGTATGCTACCTGTAGGTGTATAAGACAAAGGTCAGCACTGCAGTAAAAACTACCTGGACTCCACACATTCAATACAGATGAGCATATAGGGCATGCTGACACACTTAAACACATGAAGGCTATGTCTGCAAACACCAGTGGACCAGACATATCTGGCAGTCGCAGATGTTAGTGCAGACACTCCTCAGTATGCACCGCACATGCTTTGCACACACAGTGGATAGGAATACAGACATATATCTAAGGACAACACACTCTAATAAGCAAAAGGTAGAAGTACATAGATGTGTGGAAGAGGGTGACTGTGACAAGGAGGCATCCAGGCCTGTCCCACCCAGCACTCAGATAAAGGTCCACAACCACATGAGGTTCAGATGTCACTCACTGTAGATACTAGCCACTGGTATCTGTCAGTATTACAGACTATGTGGTGCACGTGCTAGATGTGCAACATGACTTTACAAGGAAGTAGTCATCTAGCAGCTGTATACACGTACCTATGAAATCTGACCCTGTGTGTGCCCGCATGTAGTGTGTCAACCTGTAGATGAATGGGTTATGGCCCATGCACACACACCGACTTCCCCATAGCCCTACTAGGACAACCCTGCTGAGGTAATCCACTGTGAAATACACCTTTGGGGGAGTTGTAGCCCAGTAATCTCCATGGCATGTCCCATAACTGCATACTGCTGTAGTGTGATAAACTAGTTTGGTAGGAGGTTCAATCCCAGACGTGGCAACTGTGTGTGTGTGTCTGTCTGACTCGGTCTGCGTAGAGAGCAATGCTTTTTAGGTTAGTCACACTCGTTACAACTGAAATGCTCTACTTTGGTAAGGCTGCTGATGTCATCCACCTAGAAATGCATCTCTGGGAAGGTTGTAGCCCAGTAATCTCCATAGCGCATGGAAACACACATCAATATCTAGGAACATCATGTTGGTGGCGGGCTGTTCATTTACTGTTAGCAGGAAATCGATCTGTTGTTTGGCAAACAACATCTCAGATGGATTGGAGTTTACCTCTAACAGCATACACTGTGGAAACAGGCCAACACACAGGAGGGGATGTGCCTGATCTAACTACAGACTGTAAGTGCTGCTATACTTCATTTGGAGTAATGTTGGTTTAACAGGGTGTGTGTGGATATGGCTGTCCTACATGTTTACGTATCTGCCGTGTCAGTGCTATGTTAATGAGGGAACACCTATCTGTAGGCCCATCTGCAGACTGGCCAGTGTGTGGTGCCTTTTGTTTCAGGTGTTACCCACAGAGCACCTATCTGTGAACTGTAGAAGGTAGTGTGAGGATTGCAGTCTGTAGATGGTGACAGCTGTGAGAGTTACTGACTTCATATCCCTCATAGGACATATGGTGCAACAAACCCTGTTACAGCTGTAAATGTATGAGGTTATAACATCAGCATGTCACTATTGGCCCTGTGTATGTGCCTCCAGCCACAAAAATGACAACCTGTGTACATATGTCATGCAGTAAGGGGTGCATATGTACTGCACACCATAATTAGTGACATCATATCTGATAACAAGCAAGTGAGATATCAGACTGCTACACATGTAATGTATAGTAGGAGTTATATTTGATAACATAACCTGGATATTCTGTGGTTGTGTGTACAGTACTGAGGTCTGTGTACTTATGGTGATTGTCAGCAGTGTGTGTATTGTTAATTTGTACCTTGGCTTGTGTACTGACTGTGGTAGATGTCATTGTTCTTGGTCCTGTTCTATCTGATGTTACATGCTGCTCCACTGTATGTTACCCTATCGGCTTACATGTTTGTAGGGCCATACACGCACATCTCCCATACCACAGACAGGCAGTGAACCACACTGTGTAGCAGCCCAGTATATATAGGGTTAGTGTGTGGGTGGCACATATGAGGTTGGTGTTGAACAGGTAGTCCATATACATAATAATATGCTAACATGCCATATGTAGCTCATATACTGTAATAATACGCTAACATGCCATATGTAGCTGTAGCGGTGTTCACATTGGTTGTGGTGATGCACCTACACACAGATGTATATTACTCAATGCTCTGGTATGCCTGTAGAGCCTGCATTCTGTGTGCAGGTACATGTGCATTCCCCCATATGAAATGTAGGCCAGTGTTGAGCTAGTCTGCCTGTAGGCTGCACAGTGTTTTGTTACATGCTTAGCAGCTCAGTGTACTTACCCAGTGAGATATAATGTCCAGTTACTTGCCAGATGTACTGCTGCCAGGCCACCATAACAGTCATGTACATCAGACAGAGCAGTGGTATGCTGTACAGATGTATGTCAATATCTAGTGGGTAGTATGTGGCCGTGGCACCTCCTTACCAGTGGTTATTATGTGGCAGGATAGACAGGGATGTGTGAATGCATAACCTATGGGGGCAAATGCATACCAGTAGTTATGTGTTATACCCATCTACATAGCTAACATCCACATTGTCAGGATTGGTCCACATGTCTTGCACTAAGTGGTTATGTGCATACCTCTGGACTGTCCAGAGTGTGTCAGACTGTCCACATATATTGGCCATTATCTCTGCTGTAGTCCACAGGAACATTACATGCTAGCAGTGGTACTGTACTATGATGTCCTTAGGATGTCTGTCAGTAGCCAGTGGGGCACATGTTAAAAGCAGATGTGACCTCCCACACACACCATGACTGTGACGACAATCCTTATTACAGTAGCAATTCTCTACAAGTATACCTGCTATACATACCTGACATCCCCTTGCACTATGATGTTGGGACTACAGGGCCTGAGGTAGGGCTACACTCCATGTTCAAGACATATGGTGATGATACATGTACATATACTTATCCAGATATCTATACAGGCATACAGATATACATATCGACATACAAAGATAGATATGTATATGTACATAGATATACAAATAAACACCCAGATATATACATATACAGAGCAGTATATGTCTACACATATACAATGGATATTTACATATATATTGACAGTAGTAGCTATATCAGAATACATATGTATGCACATATAGTTACTGATATCTACATATATACCAACATAACTAGGCACATCTGTACAAATAGGATGCGCCTACATATATGGCTATATATACATATATCTATATATACATATATGCATATCTATGTATACATATATCTATATATACATATATGTATATGGAAGCGCTACAGAATCCTGAAAGCCCAACGTCCTGAAGACCATCAGGGGTGAGCTGACTTAAGGTCTATGGATGTACATTACCATACAATCCACCTTGGTTAAATGCAGGCCTACTGCCACCTGCCATACAGACTGTTCTGTTTTACAGTGTGCTTGTGATGGTGTCAGTTGTGCCTTGTTATGTAACAGTTACATCCCATTGTGTCAGTGGAGGTCTTTACCCCCTAGGGATTGTCTACTGAGTGTAGATACAGGCTGCTAAACTGTACACTTGCATTACTTACTGTTGATTGTTTGGTATCCTGTGACCCAGTCTGTCTTTACTATTGTACTACTTGATGGCCTTGGCATGGACAGCAACTTTTCCAGACTACTGTATTAGTATAACTGTTTCGCAGTTGCATTACTCAGTTTATATGGATGTCAGTGTCTAAACAGCTATATGACATGGCACATACAACTGTAATAGTACACAAATAAAGATTTCCCATTTATGCACACCTGTGTGTGGTGTTATATCCTTTGATATCTCTGTGGGTATATGTTGCAGGCAATGAATGTCATTTGTATGGGTGGCTCATGCAGACTCCAGTTGGTAAGGTGGTAACTGTAGGAATAGTGGCTGTTCCATACTGTGTGCACATACTACATATGTAACTTACTGTACATATCTCTGCGTGTGTATGTGTAGTTACATATCTATCTATATACATATATATATATATATATATATATATATATATATATATATATATATATATATATATATATATATATATATATATATATATATATATATATATATATATATATATATATATATATATATATATATATATATATATATATATATATATATATATATATATATATATATATATATATATATATATATAAATATATATCTGCATATATGTGTCTGTGCATATGTATCCTAGGGGACGTCCATGTCTTGTCTGGTCCTGGTTATGGGATCTGCAACACTTGGTAGTGTATTGCAGGGGTGATGTGTTTGGCTGTGGGGGGGTATACCTATTCGTACAAGACGTATATTGCTTGGGGCCTCTCAACCCCATTATCATTGCATGTGGACATATATGTTTTTGTTATTTCCCCATTAATATCTACAGATGTATGTCCGTATATACATACACATATATATATATATATATATATATATATATATATATATATACTGACATATATATAACCTGCCGTATATATTTAGACATATAGATACAGACATTTGCATGTATATATGTTCATATATATTTATATATATATATATATATATGTATGTGTATATATATATATATATATATATATATATATATATATGTATGTGTATATATATATATATATATATATATATATGTTGTATCTGTTTAGATATTAATATATTTACACACACACACACACACACACACACACACACACACACATCTAAATGTTGGAATACATTCTCTGTACTGTTGAATGATTGGGCTGGATGATATATTTTTGAAAACATAAGGGTTTTCTATATCTGACATGGCTTAGTGGTAAATCACTTTGGCTATGGTGTGCAGGGTCCTGAGTTCGAGCCTTGTAAATGCTTTTTATTTTGTTGCTGGGCAGAACACGGGCCATTGGATACAGAGTGATTATGGCACTTTAAAGCAGTTGTAAGTGGGTTTGTGTAGAGGTAAGCACTGCTAACTCCCGGTTACAGTTTCTTATACTCAGCTTCTAAATTGCTTAACCTGTGTAGGCATTGCTTACCCCCACGCAAATAGGATTAAACTCACTTACTGCTGCCTAAAAGTACTTACTCCTGTTTACCCCTGTGCTAATTTCATTAAAAGAAAAGATAAAGGGGTTGATAAGGAAGTGGTGAAAAAGCGTACAAAGAAGGAAAGACAGTAGGGAAAATAGCCAGGGATGTGCAGGAAGGGTGTAGGTAAGGTCCATAGCTGCCCATTTCTTCAACAGCAACAGCTGTTCATATACACTGAATTTGGAGGTAGATTTGGACTCACAAACCCCTGGGAGGGGGGGTGAGGACAAAAAATAAGTTGTGATGCCAATTAGACCAGATTACAAGTGTGAGAAACAGATAGCTATGTATAGGGTGAGATTCTTTTTTTTGGGGGAACAGATTGCCCTTTTTTTGTTTTTCCAGGTGAGAGTGGGAAGTTTGGGAGGTGTGGTAGGTATATTTAGGGAGGTAGGTTGGGGAGGTTAACAGACAAGATGCATACAGGGGCGGTATATGACAGGTGGGCAGGTAAACACCTTGATGGGGAGGAGTGTTGGGAAATTGGAAGCTCATGCGTCTCCTAGTGGAAACAGTGGGGCTGAGGTCCCCACCCATGGGCAGTCACCACTGCACCTTCACAGCCCTGAAGGTGGCTGTGCTTGGGGCTGTGTCACAGAGCCAGGCTGACTCTCTAATCGCGACACGTGGCCCTTGAGCTGGTGTAGATGATCACCAAACTACTGGTTGATCTCTCTACGCACCACGACCTCGACCTGGTGACGGGTGATAGGTGCCTGTCCGTGCCCACTCCCAGGGGGATGAGACCCATCCCCTGAGGCACTTCCACCCTAAGGTGGTGCAGGACCAATGGACAGGGAGGTCCCAGGTTGGGTCCCAGACATGCTGGTGCCCAATGCCACAGCCAGCTGAGGTGGAACAGGTGGGTCCACTGGAACCGGCCTTTTCAAGCATGCTATAGTGTTTAGATTTCATCATATGTGGTTAGTAATAGTCAACACATTCCAGGGTTAGATATAACAGCATGCATAGATATTTCCATTAACCCAGACACCAGATACGGAACAGTTGCATAGAAAACGGAACACATGCATATATGGGACCACAGTGGTAATAAGAACAGCATGCAGGTACATAGCACATGCATGGGAACCATTAATATATTTATCAAATGCCTGGACAGTATCAGAACATAGGTGACATTGCATACCAGTTGGGGCGGGTATGTTGATTATTGCTGGAGATATGGTGGGGGGAGAAAAAAATGTAAATTAACAACTAGTATATTCCTGCAGTCTACATTACTTTCCTAGTCAGTGCTGTTATCTGTACCTTACAAATCTTACTACACTACTCTATAGCCTTAGTTTGGACAGTGATATGGCTGTCGTCATCGTTACACATGATCTGGTTTTACCTGCAGTATACACCTCTTACCTGGTATACCTGTGGAGGGAATGTTTGTTAACATTAACTAACTGTTTCTACACATACTCCCAGATTTCGGGTTGATGTTGTGTACATAGCTATCCAACTATTTCTACACAGACTCTGGCCATGTGTTGACCACATGCTGGTGTACAGGGACATATCTAGAATATTGCTCAATTCCACCTTTAGTGACCTCACACTTGCATATACATGCTTTCCTACATAGTTATATTCTGTAACACAGTGTGGGTGACAGTGATCAGTGATACATTATTATTCAGAGAAATTGCAACACTCACAAACCCCTACAATACCAGAGTAAACAGTACCAGTACAGGCTATAATGGTCTGTATTTCTCAGCACAGTGTTCATATCCAATGTGCCTGTGGGAGCAATGTTTGTTAGCACTACCTGACTGTTGCCACACTAACTTCCAGATTGCACATTAGTATTATGCACATACATCTCACTCTGTTACTGTACACACACTGGTCACAGCTTGACAACATGGGAGTGTATATAGGACATTCTTGAAATATTACTCTCCTAACAGTTTCGGGGGTTGCTACAGTGACAGGTTTGTTCTCATAGGTGTTTGACAATCACTTGTATTCCCTGTTTGCTGGCTAAACATCTGGGATCATCCCACAGAGTTACCAGGGGGACAGGCAGCAGATATTGGCCCATGTACTGGACATTCTGGCCTTATCTGTACAGTTGCGGGGTATGATTCTGTATGCAGCCTACATCCACTCCCAGTATTCAGACCATGGCTGTGTCTGCTATAGCTTAAACACTGTACATCACAGTTGTGTCTGCTATGTAGATATTGCTGTATATCTCCTATCTACTTTCTGTCTTATTTATCCCCTGTGCTTTTGCATTCCTACCTTGTATTACAACACTCTTATACAGATTTCCTAGACAGTTATATTTTGTAGGACAGTGTGGGTGACAGTGATGTGTAATACCTCATTATTCAGAGTAACTGCATCAGTCGCACTGCCATACAATACCAATGCAAACAGTACCAGTACTGGGTGTCATTCTTGTATATCTGGGCACAGTGTTGACAAACCTGTGGGAGAAATGTTTATTAGCTCTACCTGAATGTTCCCACACACAGTACAAGATTCCACATTACTATTTTGCCCATACATCTCACTCTGATACTGTACACACTCTGCCCACAGCTTGAAAAGTTGTGGTGCAAATGGGACATACATGGTTTCTTAGTCTCGTAAGGTATTGTGGAGTTGCTAGTGTGCTAGCTTTGTTCTTATAGATGTGTGCTAATCAGTTGTATTCCCTGCTTGCTGCCTATATGTCTGGGATCATCCCACTGATTTCCCTGTTGATATGCAACAGATATGGGCCACTTTACTGGACATTCTGGAGATTTCTATACAGTTGTAGGATATGGTTCTGTATGCAGAGAAATACCACTGGCAGGATTCGAACCATGGCTGTGTGTGATAAAAAAAAAAGCAGTTCACATCGCAGTTGCATGTGCTTTTTGGGTTTTGTTGTCTGCATTTTCCCTGTTTTCTGTCTGTGTGTCTCTCAGTTGTACTAAATGGCCTCTGGGGATTACACTTGTCATATACAGGCATTTCTACACATTCCATTTATTGTGCACAGTGTGGGTAACAGTGCTTAATACTACAGTACTGTTACATTATTGCTAATCTATATTACCATATGATACCAGAGTATACACATGCAGTCCAGCAGTTGGATCTTTATTGTCAGGCTATTTTTAAATTGGAACCTATGTGCTGAGTGACAGCCTTACAAGACTATCTGAAAATATATAGAGCTGAGTATATTTTTCTGTATTATTCTGTATTATAGAGCTAAATTGCTGCTTAGATATCTGTTGTCTTACTGTTCTGCAAATATACAGAGATCAGTATATATTTTTTTTTGGTTTTATAATTTGCACTGTGATTCCACACATCTCTGTTGAAACTGTCTTCCCCACCCCCCACCCATCATTTTTTGCCTTGTTTTCAGCTGATATAACTGTTTTTTATAGCTTGTGTGCTGCTTAACTCAAGGTTCCCTTAATTTGACCTGTTAATAACAGCCTGAATTTAAATTGGAACCTATGTGCTGAGAGACAGCCTTACAAGACTATCTGCAGATATATAGAGCGGAGTATATTTTTCTGTATTATTCTGTATTATAGAGCTAAATTGTTGCTTAGATATCTGTTGTCTTACTGTTCTGCAAATATACAGAGATCAGTATATATTTTTTTGGTTTTATAATTTGCATTGTGATTCCTCACATCTCTGCTGAAACTGTCTTCCCCACCCCCCTAATTTTCTGCCTTTTCTTCAGCTGATATAACTGTTTTTGTAGATTGTGTGTTGCTTAACTCAAGGTTCCCTTAATTTGACCTGTTAATAACAGCCTGCATTTAAATTGGAACCTATGTGCTGAGAGACAGCCTTACAAGACTATCTGCAAATATATAGAGCTGAGTATATTTTTCTGTATTATTCAGTATTATAGAGCTAAATTGTTGCTTAGATATCTGTTGTCTTACTGTTCTGCAAATATACAGAGATCAGTATATATTTTTTGGTTTTATAATTTGCACTGTGATTCCTCACATCTCTGTTGAAACTGTCTTCCCCAACCCCCCTCATTTTCTTCTCTTCAGCTGATATAAATAGTTTTTATAGCTTGTGTGTTGCTTAACTCAAGTTTCCCTTAATTTGACCTGTTAATAACAGCCTTCATTTAAATTGCAACCTATGTGCTGAGTCAGCCTTACAAGACTATCTACAAATATATAGATCTGAGTATATTTTTCTGTATTATTCTGTATTATATAGCTACATTGTTTCTTAAATATCTGTTGTCTTACTGTTCTGCAATATACAGAGATCAGTATATATTTTTTGGTTTTATAATTTGCATCGTGATCCCTCACATCTCTGTTGAAACTGTCTTCCCCACCCCCTCCCTCATTTTCTGCCTTGTCTTCAGCTGATACAACTGGTTTTTATAGCTTGTGTGTTGCTTAACTAAAGGTTCCTTTAATTTGAACTGTTAATAACAGCCTGCATTTACATTGGAACCTATGTGCTGAGAGACAGCCTAAAAAGACTATAAGCAAATATATAGATCTGAGTATATTTTTCTGTATAATTCTGTATTATAGAGCTAAATTGTTGCTTAGATATCTATTGTCTTACTGTTCTGCAAATATACAGAGATCAGTATATTTTTTTTGGTTTTATAATTTGCACTGTGATTCCTCACATCTCTGTTGAAACTTGTCTTCCCCACCCCCCTCATTTTCTGACTTGTGTTCAGCTGATATAACTGTTTTTTATAGCTTGTGTGCTGCTTAACTCAAGGTTCCCTTAATATGACCTCTTAATAACAGCCTGCATTTAAATTGGAACCTATGTGCTGAGAGACAGCCTTACAAGACTATCTGCAAATATATAGAGCAGAGTATATTTTTTATATGATTCTGTATTATAGAACTAAATTGTTGCTTATGTATCTGTTGTCTTACTGTTCTGCAAATATACAGAGATCAGTATATTTTTTTTGGTTTTATAATTTGCACTGTGATTCCTCACATCTCTGTTGAAACTGTCTTCCCCACCTCCACCCCTCATTTTCTGCCTTGTCTTCAGCTGAAATAACTGTTTTTTATAGCTTGTGTGTTGCTTAACTCAAGGTTCCCTTAATTTGACCTGTTAATAACAGCCTGCTTTTAAATTGCAACCTATGTGCTGAGACACAGCCTTACAAGACTAGCTGCAAATATATAGAGCTGAGTATATTTTTCTGTATTACTCTGTATTATAGAGCTAAATTGTTGCTTAGATATCTGTTGTCTTACTGTTCTGCAAATATACAGAGATTAGTATATATTTTTTTGGTTTTATAATTTGCACTGTGATTCCTCACATCTCTGTTGAAACTGTCTTCCCCACCCCTCCCTCATTTTCTGCCTTGTCTTCAGCTGATATAACTGTTTTTTATAGCTTGTGTGTTGCTTAACTCAAGGTTCCCTTAATTTGAACTGTTAATAACAGCCTGCATTTACATTGGAACCTATGTGCTGAGAGACAGCCTAAAAAGACTATAAGCAAATATATAGATCTGAGTATATTTTTCTGTATTACTCTGTATTATAGAGCTAAATTGTTGCTTAGATATCTGTTGTCTTACTGTTCTGCAAATATACAGAGATCAGTATATATATTTTTTTGGTTTTATAATTTGCACTGTGATTCCTCACATCTCTGTTGAAACTTGTCTTCCCCACCCCCCTCATTTTCTGACTTGTCTTCAGCTGATATAACTGTTTTTTAAAGTTTGTGTGTTGCTTAACTCAAGGTTCCCTTAATTTGACCTGTTAATAACAGCCTGCATTTAAAATGGAACCTATGTGCTGAGAGACAGCCTTACAAGACTATCTGCAAATATATAGAACTGAGTATATTTTTCTGTATTATTCTGTATTATAGAGCTAAATTGTTGCTTAGATATCTCTTGTCTTACTGTTCTGCAAATATGCAGAGATCAACATATATTTTTTTTGGTTTTATAATTTGCACTGTGATTCCTCACATCTATGTTGAAACTGTATTTCCAACCCCACCCCCTCATTTTCTGCCTTGTCTTCAGCTGATATAACTGTTTTAAATAGCTTGTGTGCTGCTTAACTCAATGTTCCCTTAATATGACCTCTTAATAACAGCCTGCATTTAAATTGGAACCTATGTGCTGAGAGACAGCCTTACAAGACTATCTGCAAATATATAGAGCAGAGCATATTTTTATATGATTCTGTATTATAGAGCTAAATTGTTGCAACTATAGAGAGATCAGTATATATTTTTTTGGTTTTATAATTTGCACTGTGATTTCTCACATCTCTGTTGAAACTGTCTTCCCCACCTCCACCCCTCATTTTCTGCCTTGTCTTCAGCTAAATAACTGTTTTTTATAGCTTGTGTGTTGCTTAACTCAAGGTTCCCTTAATTTGACCTGTTAATAACAGCCTGCATTTAAATTGCAACCTATGTGCTGAGAGACAGCCTTACAAGACTAGCTGCAAATATATAGAGCTGAGTATATTTTTCTGTATTACTCTGTATAATAGAGCTAAATTGTTGCTTAGATATCTGTCGTCTTACTGTTCTGCAAATATACAGAGATCAGTATATATTTTTTTGGTTTTAAGATTTGCACTGTGATTCCTCACATCTCTGTTGAAGCTGTCTTCCCCTCACCCCACCACCCACCCATTTTCTGCCTTGTCCTCAGCTGATATAACTGGCTTTTATAGCTTGTGTGTTGCTTAACTGAAAATTCCCTTAATTTGACCTGTTAATAACAGTCTGCATTTAAATTGGAACCTATGTCCTGAGACACAGCCTTGCAAGACTATCTGCAAATATATAGAGCTGAGTATATTTTTCTGTATTATTCTGTATTATAGAGCTAAATTGTTGCTTAGATATCTGTTGTCTTACTGTTCTGCAAAAATACAGAGATCAGTATATATTTTTTTGGTTTTATAATTTGCACTGTGATTCCTCACATCTCTGTTGAAACTTGTCTTCCCCACCCCCCTCAATTTCTGCTTTGTCGTCAGCTAATACAACTTTTTTTTATAGCATGTGTGTTGCTTAACTCAAGGTTTCCTTAATTTGACCTGTTAATAACAGCCTACATTTAAATTGGAACCTATGTGCTGAGAGACAACCTTAAAAGACTATCTGCAAATATATAAAGCTGAGTATATTTTTTCTCTATTATTCTGTGTTATAGAGCTAAATTGTTGCTTAGATATCTGTTGTCTTACTGTTCTGCAAATATACAGAGATCAGTATATATTTTTTTGGTTTTATAATCCCCCCCCCTTATTTTCTGCCTTGTCTTCAGCTGATGTAACTGGTTTTTATAGCTTGTGTGTTGCTTAACTCAAGGTTCCCTTAATTTGACCTGTTAATAACAGCCTGCATTTAAATTGGAACTTATGTGCTGAGAGACAGCCTTACAAGACTATCTGCAAATATATAGAGCTTAGTATATTTTTCTGTATTATTCTGTATTATAGAGCTAAATTGTTGCTTAGATATCTGTTGTCTTACTGTTCTGCAATATACAGAGATCAGTATATATTTTTTTGGTTTTATAATTTGCACTGTGATTCCTCAAATCTCTGTTGAAACTGTCTCCCCCCTTCATTTTCTGCCTTGTCTTCAGCTGATATAACTGGTTTTTATAGCTTGTGTGTTGCTAACTCAAGGTTCCCTTAATCTGACCTGTTAATAACAGCCTGCATTTAAAATGGAACCTATGTGCTGAGAGACAGCCTTACAAGACTATCTGCAAATATATAGAGCAGAGTATATTTTTTATATTGTTCTGTATTATAGAGCTAAATTGTTGCTTAGATATCTGTTGTCTTACTGTTCTGCAACTATACAGAGATCAGTATATATTTTTTTGGTTTTATAATTTGCACTGTGATTCCTCACATCTCTGTTGAAACTGTCTTACCCACCCCACCCTCATTTTCTGCCTTGTCTTCAGCTAATATGACTGGTCTTTATAGCTTGTGTGTTGCTTAACTCAAGGTCCCCTTAATTTGACCTGTTAATAGCACCTTGCATTTAAATTGGAACCTATGTGCTGTGAGACAGCCTTACAAGACTATCTGCAAATATATAAAGCTGAGTATATTTTCTGTATTTTTCTGTGTTATAAAGCTACATTTTTGCTTAGATATCTGTTGTCTTACTGTTCTGCAAATATACAGACATCAGTATATATTTTTTTTGGTTTTATAATTTGCACTGTGAATCCTCACATCTCTGTTGAAACTGTCTTCCCCACCCCCACCCTTATTTTCTGCCTTGTCTTCAGCTAATATAACTGTTTTTTATAGTTTGTGTGTTGCTAACTCAAGGTTCCCTTAATTTGACCTGTTAATAACAGCCTGCATTTAAATTGCAACTTATGTGCTGAGAGTCAGCCTTACAAGACTAGCTGCAAATATATAGAGCTGAGTATATTTTTCTGTATTACTCTGTATTATAGAGCTAAATTGATGCTTAGATATCTGTTGTCTTACTGTTCTGCAAATATACAGAGATCAGTATATATTTTTTGGTTTTATAATTTGTACTGCGATTCCTCACATCTCTGTTGAAACTGTCTTCCCCACCACCCACCCTCATTTTCAGCCTTGTTTTCAGCTGATATAACTGGTTTTTATAGCTTGTGTGTTGCTTAACTCAAGGTTCCCTTAATTTAACCTGTTAATAACAGCCTGTATTTAAATTGGAACCTACGTGCTGAGAGACAGCCTTACAAGACTATCAGCAAATATATAGAGCTGAGTATATTTTTCTGCATTATTCTGTATTATAGAGCTAAATTGTTGCTTAGATATCTGTTGTCTTACTGTTCTGCAAATATACAAAGATCAGTATATATATTTTTTTGGTTTTATAATTTGCACTGTGATTCCTCACATCTCTGTTGAAACCGTCTTCCCCACCCCAACCTCATTTTCTGCCTTGTCTTCAGCTGATATGACTGTTTTTTAAAGCTTGTGTGTTGCTTAACTCAAGGTCCCCTTAATTTGACCTGTAAATAGCCTGCATTTAAATTGGAACCTATGTGCTGAGAGAAGGCCTTGCAAGACTATCTGCAAATATATACAGTTGAGTATATTTTTCTGTTTTATTCTGTATTACAGAGCTAAATTGTTGCTTAGATATTTGCTGTCTTACTGTTCTGCAAATATACAGAGATCAGTATATATTTTTTTGTTTTTATAATTTCCACTGTGATTCCACACATCTCTCCTGAAACTGTCTTCCCCACCCCCCACCCTCATTTTCTGCCTTGTATTCAGCTGATATAAATGGTTCTTATAGCTTGTGTGTTGCTTAACTCAAGGTTCCCTTAATTTGACCTGTTAATAACAGCCTGCATTTAAATTGGAACCTATATCCTGAGAGACAGCCTTACAAGACTATCGGCAAATATATTGAGCTGAGTATATTTTTTTGTATTATTCTGTATTATAGAGCTAAATTGTTGCTTAGATATCTGTTGTCTTACTTTTCTGCAAATATACAAAGATCAGTATATATAATTTTTTGTTTTACAATTTGCACTATGATTCCTCACATCTTTGTTGAAACTGTCTTCCCCACCCCCCCTTATTTTCTGCCTTGTCTTCAGTTGATATAATTGTTTTTTGTAGCTTGTGTGTTGCTTAACTCAGGGTTCCCTTAATTTGACCTGTTAATAACAGCCTACATTTAAATTGGAACCTGTGTGCTGAGAGACAGCCTTACAAGACTGTCTGCAAATATATAGAGCAGAGTATATTTTTCTGTATTATTCTGTATTATAGAGCTAAATTGTTGCTTAGATATATGTTGTCTTACTGTTCTGCAATATACAGAGAACAGTATATATTGTTTTGGTTTTACAATTTGTACTGTGATTACTCACATCTCTGCTGAAACTGTCTCCTCCCCTTATTTTCTGCCTTGTCTTCAGCTGATTTAACTGTGTTTTATAGCTTCTGTGTTGCTTAACTCAAGGTTCCCTTAATTTGACCTGTTAATAACAGCCTGCATTTAAATTGGAACCTATTTGCTGAGAGACAGCCTTACAAGACTATTTGCAAATATATAGAGCTGAGTATATTTTTCTGTATTATTCTGTATTATAGAGCTAAATTGTTGCTTAGATATCTGTTGTCTTACTGTTCTGCAAATATACAGAGATCAGTATATATTTTTTTGGTTTTATAATTTGCACTGTGATTCCTCACATCTCTTTTGAAACTGTCTTCCCCACCCTCCACCCTCATTTTCTGCCTTGTCTTCATCTTATATAACTGGTTTTTATAGCTTGTGTGTTGCTTAACTCAAGGTTCCTTTAATTTGACATGTTAATAACAGCCTGCATTTAAATTGGAACTTATGTGCTGAGAGACAGCCTTACAAGACTGTCTGCAAATATATAAAGCTTAGTATATTTTTCTGTATTATTCTGTATTATTTGGCTAAATTGTTGCAAACCTTTTTTTGAAAT
>NC_056744.1:791754466-791776966 GCF_019279795.1 Protopterus annectens
TATTTCAGTGCTGAGGTTCAAGTCTCGAGCCAGAGTTTGATGGGATTTAGATTTTCCGAGGTGCAGCATTTCCATTAATTCCGGGTTGGACATGGCTTTCTACGTCAGGCACAGATCACTTCTGAACAGGCGGTATGCCACTGAGTAGAGCTGGAGTTTCTTTAACCGGGCAGCATATGGCATTTGTTTGAGCCCTTTGATCCTCTTGGTGAGGTACTTTTGGGGTCTTTCCAGTTGCTGCAGGTGTCTGGTAAGGTACATCCCAAAAGGCGCATTGTACTCAATTATGGGCCTGATGAGGGATGAGTAAAGTGGCACAATGACCTCCCCTGATCTAGATGTGAATTCCTTCATGATTAGGTGGGCTATATAAAATGTTTTTCTAACCACTTTGGCCACGTTGTTGTCAAATGAGAGATTGCTATCAACTTGGGTCCCCAGGTCCCTAATTACTTTTTCTGTACTTAATGGATTACCACCTATGTGGTAATTTGTGGGCACTTTGTTTTTGCCAAAGGGGATGACTATACACTTTTTGGCATTTAGCTTGAGGCCATGGCTCTGGCACCAGTGTCTGTTTCTATGAGGCCCTTTTGGAGGATGCTTGTGTCGGCTGTAAAGTCAATTATGGCGCTCAGTTTGCAGTCATCTGCGAACTTGGTCAGCCACAATCCTTCCGTGTTGGCCTGTACCTCCAAGAGGGTGTAGTGCTTTTAATTTTTAGTGCGGACTTATATAATTGCTTTAGCGCGCAAGTGCCAGGTAACTTAAGTGCAATGTGTTACAGGTAACTTAAATGCAAAAATGACAAACAGTAACTATCTTTCAAGTGAAACAAAGAAATAAATACAGTAAGCAATGCAGATATCACTAGTGATCCACAGAAGCGCTGAGAAGCCGAGTATTAGGTGGAATTAGTGTTCCAGGGAAATAGCAAGCAAACAAACAACAAGCATATAAACAAAGCTAGATTCAGCAGGCCTGGATCTAGTCTATGCTACAGCAAACAAGGTGTACCAATTTCAGTAAGGTACAGTTCAAATATAAACCTTTAACCAGAAATTCCCAGCTCAGAAGGGCAGAGTCCAGCCTCTTTTCCCACAAGAGTGGAGACCACGAACCTTCTTAATGTAAAATAACTGGCCTGAAGCCCAAGTGCCTAAACCAGAACTAATACACTTTAAGAATAACAGACACTGGGCTCTCAATCAGCAGTTCCCAACTTAGAAGGATGAAAGCTACCTGTCCTCCCAGCACAGTGCATGCCACAAACCTTCCTAATGTAAAACCACTGGTCTGAAGCCCAAGTGCTTAATCCAAAAGAATTAGAATGATAGCTACACTTTAATCAAGTTACTACCAAGTAGTAATAAATACTATTGAATACTTTAGAGAATGCCTGGATTAGTGCTCAAGTTACACAAACAAAGCTAGATCCAGCATGCCCGAATACAGTCTATGCCACAGCAAACAAGGCGCACCAACTTCAGTAAGAAGCAGTTCAGATATGCATGCACTATAAGCCTTTAACCAGAAATTCCCAGCTCAGAAGGGCAGAGTCCAGCCTCTCCTCCCACAAGAGTGCAGACCACGAACCCTCTTAATGTAAAACCAGAATTAATACACTTTTAGAATAACAGACACTGAGCCCTCAATCAGCAGTTCCCAACCTAGAAGGATGTAAGCTACCTGTTCTGCCACTACAGTGCAGACCACAAACCCTCTCAGTGCAAAACTGGTCCAAAGCCCAAGTGTTTAAACCAAAAGGCTTAGAATGAGTTAAACCAAGCCGTAATAAATACAATTGAGTACTTTTAAGATGATGCAAAAGTAAAATAAAGTAGGCAGAAACACAAATACAGTAAAAGCAGATGAATTTTTTTTTTCTGAACAAGTGCTGAGATCAAAGAAACAGATTTGAGTGCTGAAACTGAAATGGCCATCAAAGAATGGTCAGAGACCAGCTCCTCTATCCATCCCCCTAACAAAGATTCCAGGACCATGGATAGGTATGGGAAGCACGTCTTTTTGTCAGTGACTTTTTCCTTGCAGTCACTGAACTACCTCACCCACTTTACAAGACTACAGAGGGATCAGTTAAAGGAACTTGGACTCCCTCCAAGGAGCTGTAGCAGATGCGGCATCAGCTAGTCAACCCTCTGCTTTGCCACCCTTAATTCTGTCATCAACTCATCCATGAGGCTGGTATTGTATGCAGCAGATGGAGTGAGTAGAGTGGCAGGTTCAGGCATTTCTCTCAGGAGACCGTCCTGGATGTGACTGTGTGATTTCATGGAGCCTTCAAGTCTTCCTTCGTGAACACCCCCTTTGATGGCTCTTCTCTTTTTGGGCCTAAAGTTAGTTTCACCAGGTGTATATAGTAGGGGAAGACCTTATCTGCTTTTGGAGTAAGTTTTTCCACACCTACCGGACCCTTTCCTAAAGGTCAAAGAGAGAGTGGGGAAAATGTGGTTCATAAAATCGCAAAGGTCTTTCCAGGACACGCAAGGTAAAAGTTCCCCTAGGGGCAGAGGGGGGGACAATAACAGAAGATTCCACCCTTGCAGCAGGAGAGGCCTAAAGAATGAGGGCTGTAGAGAATCCTCCTTTGGCAGACCCTTCCAGCACTCCTGAAGGAGTGCCCGATCACCTCTGGAGGCAGTAGGGGGTCTATCTTCCCTGCACCACGAAACCTGGCAAACGATAAATGACAAATGGGTGCAGGACATAATTACCAGAGGATATGTCATTCCCTCCTCCTTCCCCACTCCTATAAACAAGTCTGTTACAGACATTCCACCCAGTCAGAAGGAACAAGCAACATTAGAAAGCCAAAAGTTTCTAAGAAAGAGTCATCCAAGAAGTCCCTGTAGACCAGAGAGGATCCGGAACTGAAGACTTTTTAGTTCCTAAGAAAACAGGAGACTGGAGACCCATTTTGGAGTTCAGCAATTTGAGCAAATCTGTGAAAAAGACCAAGTTTCAGATGGTGATGCAGTCGATACTTCCATTCTTGGGGAAAAAGACAATTGGATGTGCTCTATAGATCTTCAGGATGCATACTACCATGTCAGAATTGGGAGGCAATCCAGAAGGTACTTGCACTACTGGCTAGGATCCAGTCACTTCCAGTTTTGAACTCTGCCCTTTGGACTCTCCACAGCCCCCAGTGTGTTCATGTATGGCAGTGGCAGCTCACCTGAGACGCCTAGGAATCCGGGTGTTTCCATATCCAGATGACTGGCTCAAAACTGTCTCGACCAGGCATCTTCTGCTACAAGCCAGGGACTATACCCTTCAACTCTGCTCCTCCCTAGGCATTACAGTAAACTACAAAAAATCTGTCAGTACATAATTTTTATAGGGGCAGAGTTGGACGCAACCACAATGGTAGCAAGACTTCCAAAAGACAAGAGTAGACCATCTTCAGCATCATGTAAGATTATCAATTAGGAAGACATGACCATCTGCAAGACTGGTTCTTCAGGTACTAGGGAAAATGGCTGTGGCAATTGTTCTCATTCTTCTAGCCCGTCTTCCTATGAGAATACTTCAGTGGCTACTTTCCTTTCTGCATAATGGTCAGTCTTGGAGCTTCCAGTGTCATACACGGTCTTGATGACCAACTTCTGCAAAAAGAATCTCCAATGGTGGATTCACTCTCCACTAGTATCTCAAGGCTGTCCCTTCATCCCCCCTCAACCCCAGGCCACAGTGACCACAGAAGCTTCCCAGATTGGGGGAGGGGGGCATTATCTAGGGAAGACCATTGAAGGCATCTGGCGGGAACACTAGGGTCACTTGCACACAAACATCCTGAAGATGAGGGCTGTGCTTTTAGCGTTGTAAGCATTTCAAGACATTCTCCCTCTAGGAATGATTGCAATTCATTCGGTTAATGTCTGTAGTCTAGTACACAAACAGGGAAGAGCCAGATCTTAACCCCTTTGTTGAGAAGCTGTGAGGGTCTGGCAATGGGCTACCGCCTGCAACCATTTTCTGAAGGCAACTAACATCCTGGGGAAATCGAACTCGATTGTGGACAAGTTGAACAGAGCCATTTTATGGCCTCACAAGTGGTCCGTCAACCAGAAAGTAACAGAAGAGATCTGGAAGTGGGGCCAGCCATGCTTCGATCTCTTCGCATCAGCCACCAATACTAAATGCAGCAACTACTTTGCCCTGATGTCCCCCAAACCCCCCCTCCCCCAATAGGCAGTCACCAAGGGATGCACTTGTTCGCAGTTGGCTATCGTGGCTTCTTTATGCCTTTCCTTCAATACCTTTAAAACCCAAGTTTTTGCAGAAAGCAAGTTTGTTGGAGACGACAATAATCCTAATTGCCTCCTATTGGTCTCGTCTAATCTGGTTTCCTTTTCTCAAGACAAACCATGGCTTCTGGACCCTGCTGCAGACCTTCTGACTCGCCCATCAGGAATGGCTCTCCAGTCAAACATTTTGGTGATCTTCCCATAAAACATCTACACGAACATTGTACCAAAGTAAATGGAGAAGATTAGTTACATGGGCCAACAAGAATCAGCTAGACCCTTTTTCTGCGTCCATGCATTCTATTCTAGAATTTTCGACCATTTTCAATGAAGGAGCTGCTGCAGCAACTATTAGGGTTCAGTTGGCAGCAATTTCCAATTTTCATATAGGAGAAAGTTGTTCTGCAATGTCACACACTTTGTAAAGTGTTTTGTGAAATGAACCACTATTAAGACCCCCATATAAAAATCCAACACCCCCCCTGGGATTTGAAATTTATCTAGTCTAATATTATTCAAAGAGAGGATAGATATCAGCTACATTTGACTTGAAGTACCTCTCTTGGCAAACGCTCTCTTTAGTGGCTTATACTTCAGCCAGAAGAGTGTCCGAATTATAAGCTTTGTCTGCTAAGCCCCTTTACCTAGTTTTTCATAAAGACTGTGTTTCTTTATGCACTAATCCCTCATTTCTACTGAAAGTTGTCTCCGATAGTAACCTTGATCAATCTATATAGCTGCCAGTTTTCTTTCCTCACTTCCAGAATAAAAGAGAATATTCATTGCATTTCCTAGATGTTTATAGACTGCTACATTTCTACTTACTTAGAACTGAAATTAGAAAATTGGATCAACTTTCATTTCTTATTCTTAACATTTAAAAAGGTCACCCAGTCGCAGTTACCTTATCAAAATGGCTTATACTTTGTATGTCCTACATTTACAATTCAAAGAATAGAACACTTCCAGATAAGGTTAGAACTCATTCCACAATGTCTGTAGCCACAGCTGCAGCCTTTCAAGACAGATGATCACTGGATAATATCTGTGCTTCAGCAACTTGGGCAAAACGTCCTAATTTTATTACTAATTTACAAAGTGGATTTGACCTCTGAGTAGAGCCTCTTTCAGTTCTATGGTTCTGAGGAATATTCTGCTATGAGCTACCCAAAAGTCAGGTAAGTCCATAACTTTTCGTTCACATATACTTTTTTTTTTCTTAAAAAAAAATCAAGTGTATCTAAAATAAGATGGGCTCATGAAAGTGGCCTCTGATAGGAAACCTCCACTTGCAATAATGGGTCTTGTAAGGTGAATCTTTCCTATTCTTATGGGGTTTGGAAATCCCAAAAAAACAAGGTAACTTAGGGTGAGGAGTGTTCAAATACTCAAATTTTCACTAATAAGTTCTTCATTAAGCATTGTGGTTAGCTTATCTTTCCATTCTATATATGCAGTTTTAACCTCCTCAAAGGAATGTTTAGAATAAAACTCTGGCGTGTTCAGCATGTTCTGTCATTTCATTATATAGTTGTCAGTATCTGTAACAAGTTTGCCCCCACCCTTGTCAGCCTTCATAATACATCTAGTTCCATCTTTGCTCCAGTTAAGTGCTCCTTTGAGACATTATAAACTTACATTTGGGTGTTTTTGAGTCTTATGCCAAGCTTGCATTTTGTCTTGAAGGCTGCAAGTGTGGGATGGAGTAGGGGGCAAAAAAAAAAATACTGGGTCCTTTAATTTTTTTTCTTTGGGTTTATCTTCCTCCATGTTAAGTTTCAAATTCAACTTTCTTGCATATATTTTTAAATCAAAGATGGTCTATGCCTCTTCACGCCTTCCCTGAGGTATGAATGTAAATGCTCTGTTGCACTTTTTCTTCAAGTGCCATCAGTGGTTTCTTCTAATTATTCCAGATCCTGGGGGCCAATTCTGTCTGCAGGCTTGTGGCCCTGATGGGTAGAAGTTGTTCGCCAGGTACCTTAACTCTCTTGCTCCTGAAGTTATTCTGGTCCTCCCTCCTTTGGTTCAGATGGTAGCTCGCTTCTTCTCTCTGGAATCTCTATGGGCTATGGGCTGCAACTCTGGTTGTAATTGTTGCAGTGATGATTCCTGTTCATTTATACTGGGCTCTGGTGATTTATGAGCCTGGGAGCTGTATTGTAGCTGAGTAGGTGTGTTTTCATGTCAGTCTGTGGGGTCCAAGGGGAAGTGGATGCTGCCGGTCAGTCCTCCCTTTTCTGCCCTCATTTGTCTGGTCCTGTGGGAGTGTTCATGTTTTGAAAAAAAACAATGTTCATTTATAACACCTGCTTTACCAGCTTGAACATTCAGATGTCAATATTATTGTAAATGTAATTGCTGTTGGCATTAATGGCATCATAATTATTATTGGTATTATTGGCAACATCTGCAGGTTTCTGAGTTGCCTTGTTGTTGACTCTCCTGTTAAAATGTCTCCTGTAATTCTGCTATCCATTTCCATCTCCCCTTCTGGATCTATGCTTTGTGAGGTGCTGTGGATAGTCTTTGTCCATTTGATTGCTGTTCTTTTTCTGAATCTTTCTCTCTTGGACGGACTTCAGATAATTGTGAACCTTCTCTACCACATTCAGGAATTTCTGTCCATGATCTGCCTCCTGTTCCATTCAATCTCAAGGGTCTCAATTATTTCCATAGCGGTAGCCTGTTTTTCTGTGTTTGATAAGCAAGTCTATTTGTTTAAAACTAGCTTCCTCACGAATGTCTGTCCATTCCTGTGCTAGTGCAGCTATGCCCCCCAACCTGGCCAATGTAGCCTTGGACAGGCTGGAGGAGGAACTTGTATTGCAAAGTGAATACCAGAGTTTTATGACTAGCTACCTTTGCTTTATTGAAAATGTATTTATACTCTGGCAAGGTGAGAAATCTAAACTCGTCAAGTTCCTCTATTCCATCATTAACTCCACCTCCATACTGAAATTTACTTTTTTTTTTTTTGTATTTTGGCAAGGGGATTCAAGATTGCTATAGGTCTAAAGTTATTAATGTCTGATTTTTTTTCCTTTGTGAAGAGGGATATAATGTGCAATGTTTTCCAGAGAGAGGGAACTTGAGATTCCTGGACTGACCTATTTATAAGGATTGAAACAGGATAGGCAATGCTGTTGGCTGCTATTTTTAGGTACTCGCTTGGAAGTTAATCAGCTGAAGAAGAGTGTGGTTTAAGTAGTTTTAAATAGCATGTGGGCAGAGGTTTGAATGTGAAAGTGGATATGGTGATTTATGTAGCGGTTAGCAGGGTTGGGGTTAAGATTATATGTTGAGGAATCCTTTGTTGGAGATGCTATACTATCTGTAAAGTAAGAGTTTAGCTGTATTGCAGTTTCAAGTAGTATTGGGAAAGGGGGTTGGTTTGAACTTTTGGCTGAGATGCAAGACTTTTTTTTTTTTTTTAATGGAGGTCCACATTTTTTTAGGGTCGTGTTTAGTATTCTGAAAGATGTTACAGTAGTTTTTTGTTTTCATTTATTTGCTTTTTTTTGTACATCTGTGAAGCATTCTGAAGTTTTCAAAGTATTGAGGTTTTATATTTTTGACATTCTTTTCACTCTCTCAGTACCCTGTATAAGTATTCTGCGCTTTGGACAGCCAAATTGCATTTTGTTTTTAGTGTCTTCCTTCTAGGAGGTGTAAGGTTATTTAGGAGATGAATTAATTTACAGGATCGTCTAAGAGAAAGAACATTTTGGAAGTTCCGGTTAATAGATAGTGTAGTAATGAACATTTCCGAGTTAAACTTGGAAAAGGTTGTGTGTTATGTTATACATTATGCAGTTTAACTGGATGTATGAGATGTCTGGTCTTGTAGATTGAGAGATGATCACTGAGAAAGTCAGGCATACCTGTGGTGGAGTACTTGCTACTGTCTGATACTAGGATCCAGCCTAATAGGGAATTTGTCTTGCTATAATGTGTAGGGCTACTTAATTGTAGTGGTTGGCTGTAATGGGGAATGTGGTAGGTGCTGGAAATATTAAAGCAATGCCACAACTTTGCCTCTTTTTATACTGTCATCATGGATGATGCTATAGCCAGGAGGTATCATTTTGGAGTCTCTTATGATGGGTTTAAGACAAATTTCAGTTGCAGCAAGAATGTCTGGCTTCTGTTGGGTAATCCAAGCATGTATTTTTTCTTATGCTTCTAACATTTATTGTTGCAAAAATGAGCTCACCAGGGTTTGTTATTGACTGTTGTTGGGTTACAGAAGTGTGTAGGAGATACTTGTGTTCATTGTGATAGGTGGGGCCAGGATTAGACTGTGTATATCCTCCCAAAAGACTATAGTATATCGGGGAATTAAGCATGCTTTTTTTTTTTTTTTTTTTTTTTTTTTTTTTTTTTTTAGGATTCTTGCACTTAATTTTGTTTTGGTTTGAGTTGAAGTACTGTTAATATATTTGGAATAAAGATAAGGGACAATATTAAATAAGAAGTATGGATAAATGGTTGGGACAAAGTTTGAGAGATGCTGTCATGTTAGGATGAAAGACTGCATAGTAGTATGAGAAGAATAGAGGATACGCTAAGGAGTACCATAATTAAGTACAGAAATCTGTGTTTTATAGAGGTCTGGTAGTGTGGAATGAAGTTTCAGGGCAGTAGGAGATTCAGTGATGGTGGACTCTGAAAGCTGGTAGATGGGTAAGAGAGTCCTCTTTTAAAAGAAGATTTAGGCAGTCCTGGTATCCCCTCTGGAATGTAAAGAGTAATGAGGTATGAAAGGCTAGAGTATAATGTAGAACCCGCCTCTTGTTTGTGAGAAGTAAAAGATGCAATGTGGAATAGGTAGGTACTATTGGGGAGGGTACTGATTTATGAATAAATGGAGACATGCGAAATTAAAACAAGTTTTCTGTCATTTCTTGAGGCTAAATAATTTGCATATGCAGTATATTCTACCAGTTGAGAAAAAGGGATAGCAGCCAACTTGGTAAGAGGTCCTTGGAGTGCACGGATTATTTCACAGAGGTTTTCAATCACAGAGCAGGCATGTATTTAACTGATTTAATGCACCTCAGGGTTCTTCATGATAAAAGTGCTTACATTATACAGTGACAAAATTCTCAGTAACTTTGTAGGAGTAGGGTCTTGTGGCAGAGATCCTGCTGTATCAAGGTCAGATGTAGTGACCACAGGCTCTGCTCTATGAAGGAAAATGGTGACTGGTAATTTAAAAAAAGTATCTCCGGAAGGTCGGAAAAATAAGTGCGCTAGTTTTTCAGTATAAGGCCAGACCATACCATAGTCCTGACTTACTTCAAAGCTAACTGACATGAGTTTTATATAGGGAGATTTTTACCACTTGTCTGTCTGCCGAGATCATGAGTATGGTTAAAGAGATGTGTGTACTCTGACTGGTGCTTGGCATCTTCCCCCAAGAGCAAACCCCTCCTGCTTTGGCATACCATCCTATGAAAAACAGTCTGGAAGGAAGTGTTGAATTTTTTTTAATGAGCAGTCCACCCCATCAACTTGGCCAGGGTAGTTGCTTCTGATTTATTTTAATGCCAAAATGGACCTCAGATGAGGTCTGTTTTCTGATTGTCCTATGCATTTAAGTCCCCAAAAAGTTTTTTGTAAGATATCATTCTCCCCATAGTGAGGACTGGTCGATTTCTTTGAACCTCTGATACACATCATAAAAAATTCACAAATGTCTAAAGGCTGTAGTAGTAAACTGTGTACCCATACATGAATTGGCTTGGCAATACCTATATTTATGGCAATATGATTAAGAAGAGTGGCAGACTAGTGTGGTGGATAGTGTTGCCAGCAAGAAGTTCCCCAGTTTGTCTGCTGGGGTACCTTTGTGTTGAGTCTGCATGTCCTCCCTGGGTTCGCATGGGTTTCTTCAGGTGTTCCAGCTTCTTCCCACATTCCCAAGACCTGCAGTAGGTGGATTGGACACATTAAATTGCCCATAGAAGTGAGTGTGCATGTTTATTTATTTTACATTTGTTTACCGGGCTAGTCCAACTGGATACATGTCCATTTTCAGTGGAGGCCCGGGGAGAAAAGCTCCGCTACAATAGTACTAATGCGACAGAAAATTATACAGAAATCACAAAAATTCAAAATATACAATTTATCATAGAAAAAAATACAGAATGATAGCAATTGCTACATTACAGTGGTAAAAAAAACAGGTATAAAAAGAATTTACATGTGATTGTTTTGGTCAAAGCTGGGCTGGATGCCATGGTGGGGAGTCTGAAGCCCGGTTCCCCGCAGCAGCTGGGAGTTGAACCTGAGTGTTTCATCTGTTTTGTAGACTATAATCTAAGTGTGTTAAGAATTGAGTGGAGTTTGGGAGGCTTGAAAAATCACATGGTCACATTCAAGTGATTCTTATTGGTCTAAAGCACTTTTTTTATGTATAAATGAAAGGATTTGATTTTAAACTTACAAGCAGTTATTTTAAAAAAATATATGAGGGAATTTACCTTTAAGTACAATTCTGGTGTCTGTATTTCCAGCTTTCAGTGAGCCATTTGTTCCAAAAGTGAATTTTACTTGGTACTTTGACTATGTGAACTGTTGACTACACTGCTCAGATTGTAGAACAAAGCATGGCACAAACTGTTTCTGCTATATTTTATGCAGTTCAGTCCTATTTGCTGTCTGGGAACATAGTTTATTGCTGTCCTTGGTAGTTATTCTGGCTATATTTTTTCTCTGACTTGATAGAGCCTGCTAGGCTGCCTCCACATCAAATCTAGTTGCACCATAAAAAAAAAAAAAAAAACATGCCTCAGCTTACTTGTGAATCTGCTTTTGCCTTAAGCTGGCCTCTAGAACAGTTACCTTTTTCTCTGTCACCAGCTGGTGTGAGTTTGCAGCCCTTTATTCTATGGGGGTTGGACAATCCCCCAAGGCTGTTGCAGTACTTTGTTTCAGGTATGGGAGAACCAAACAGTGCAGTAGAGGTCCAGTGTAATGGACCCTTTCTCAGGCTTAATACTCATGTCTCCAGATATTTTGTCCTGTAGTGTAATGTATAATAAAGACATGACCTTCACCTGACTGACTGTTACAATGTATAGTGCCAATGTATAGTGCCAATGTGATTTCCCTGGCTGAGTGTTTTGCAAACAGCAAATCTCAGTGGCTGTGCTCTTTAGAATGACAGACTGGTTCCTAGATAAGGTAGCCATGTAGTCAAACATCACAGATTTTGATGGGGACTCTTCTTCAGAAGGTGAACAGGTTCAAAAACCCAAGTAAGTTTTCAGCTTGGCTGGTATTCTAGTTAGATTGAGATGTATTTGACTGGAAGCAATCTGGAGCTGTGCCAGAGATTGGCAGCATTTATGATCTTGAGGATGAGATGCCAAAGGTTTCTTTCCGTCATCTGCCTTAGGTCTATAAAACAACTTGTGAAACCTCTTTGGCTAACATATCAGTTCCTCAAAAGACTGTGAAGAAACACAAGGTGTATACTCTGATGTTGCAGCTCATTTCTCCTTTGCCATCTCTAACAAGTAGCATTGGTTTCTTCTAACCTGACAAGGCCCGATAAAATTGAAAAGTGGCTTGAATCTCTGCAGAAAAAAGCTGGTTACATGTATCTTTGCCTAGAGAATGAACAGAAATCTTGTATGAATGAGTTTTTTTTTTTTTTAATGTGACCCAGGTTTTAAAATATGCTTTGTGGGGTATCTTGGATGGTGCAGACACTTTCTAGAAATGCAGCCACATCAGTTGTGTTGAAAAGGTTTGCTTTGCTTTGTTAGATAACCAGACTTTTTTCCAGAGGATTTAAAAAAAATAAATTTGAATGCTACAGTTCTAAATTTGTGTGGTCTTGCTGCTACCCAGATTCTCAAACAGTGGGATGATTAGAGGTAAAGTGATGCATGCGGTATCTAGAATGTTTTATTCCGCGGTTTGTCCCAACAAGGGAGCAAACTTTAAAGGGCAAAGAAAGCAAAAATCCCAGCTTAAAGAGTGAGGATACTACGAGGAAATAGCAAGAGGAGAATACTTACAAATCAAATAAAACTGCCCCCCCCAAAAAAAAAAATCTTTCTCCCTGCTATACAATGACTGTGTCAATACTCTGGACATCCCCCCCCCCCCAGGCTTTAGCTCAACCCATCAGACTGGCCATAAATAGTCTCACATAAGTGGGTACTAAGAATAATTCAGGAAGCATAGTCTTGGCGGTGGACAGAAGATCCTCCTGTCTTCCGAGAAATCCCCACCGCATCACCCTGTGGACCAGAGACATCTGTTTTCTCCAGTACTGTTTCACAAGCTGCAGTCAGGAGTTAAAGAACCAATTCTGCACCAATAAAAGGGAAACTATTTTGCACCAGAATCTTTTTTTAGTACCCAAAAAGGAGCTCCCATGATGACTAGTGTAGATTTGGTGTACCAAAGTGCTTTCCTGAAAGTATCCATATTCAAAATGCTGATCCTGTATATGGTCCTTCCCCTTCTTGCGGACCACAGTTTCAGGATAACTTCACATTTGAAGGATGCTAATCCCATACCAGTTGCTTCCAAAGTTGACCATACTAATGTCCTGAATCGCACCTTAAAGAATGGTTATCCTAGGGCGTATGATGGCCACAGAAGGGTATGGCCTTTCTACCAGAAGGGTCTATTTTACAACGTCTAACTCACAGGAGTCCGAATGTTTTAATATTGAACCCATATGTTCGAAATGTGAAAATAGCGAAGCCATAGAACACAGATTATTTTTTTTTTCTTTTTCCCGCGGCTTTGCTATTTCCTCCACTGTGGTGTGATCTCGGAGTTGGTATATTTAAGTAGCGGGGGTGTGGGGGGGGCACAGCCCCCCACATCACTAAGTTTAAAGTGCAAGTGTTTCCCCCCCCCCCCCTGGGAAATCGCTGTTCTGTTTTTTCGTACTTTGAGTTTCGAACTTCCTGGTTCGATGTTACATCGTTCGAACACCTGTGAGTTTGATGTATTATAGACCCTACCAGAAGACCTAGTCTACCTGTTCAAAACCTTGGGAATTCCAAGATAGCTGAACACTGAGTAGCAGCTTAATTTCAACTCTCCTAGCATGAAACAGATACTCTGAAGAGAGCCAGCAAATTTTTTTTTTTTTTTTTTTTTTGTGGAAGATGTCTGTTACTGGCTAGTAAGTGCAATACCTGAATGTCAGCAAAGAAGTTTTAAAGAGACTCAATCAAATCGGCCACAAAATATGAGGAGAAAAGATTGCTTGGAAAGCATCCTGCAACTATTCAGCAAAAAGCAGTTCATTCTCCAGCTTTGGTGCAAGACAGGACTTCTGCAGTCTAGATGAAACTATGTGCTCAGAGCTGATATACTCCTTTAGTGTTTCAGTAATTTTTTATTAACTCAAATAATAAAAGGCTGTAAAAAATGGATAAGCTTTTAGATGTTCAGATGAGCTGATAAAACTGCAAAAATCCGAGGTCAAAATGAAGATGATGCTGAGTAAGAGACTGCTCAAGAAGAGAGGCTTCAAAAAATGGAACAATTGGAGGACAGAGCACACGGGGAAAATCTTTTCTGCTGTACCAGAGAAACTAGAAAGACTACACTGTATTAATTTTATGAAAGCAAAAAATAAATAAGCAGCTCAACTGATATTCCACAAGAGTTGTTAATTGAAAAGACATATCATGTGTATGCATCAAAACTTGGTCATGGGGAAAGTAGCCAAGACCTCTAATAGTAAGCATGCAATTCTACCAGCAGAACAGTTTAATTAGTACTAAAAGTTGGAGACTGTACTGTTTGTGGAAAATGATTACTCAATGTACACCAGGCAGAAGAGGAGTAAATTTATTCCAGTAATTGGAGAATGTCGAGAGGTGTGAGGATTCAAGCTGCTGTATCCAGCTAGCTTCAGAATCTTTTTTTTTTTTTTTTCCTGGAGGATCAGTCATTTTTTATGCAGAATGTTTAGGAGGAAATGGGGGGGGCACTTTTGTGAGTTATCAAACAGAGTGGGACTCTGCTTCTTTTGATAATAAAGCTCCGAAACTTAGCCAGTGAAACTTTCTAATGTTCCAAAGGAAAATGCTTGAGAGACGGAAGAGCACAGGAGTTGAAGAACCAGGAGTATATGGAAATGAACCCTAGACTAGAGTTGGAAGATGGAGATAAACTAGAAGATAACCAACAACTCCTGAAATTAAGTAACACTGGGATTACAAAGAATCTCATCACATTTGTGAAATATGGGTGAACAAGAAAACCAGGAAATAATGGACTTGGACTGTGTCAAACGTGAAATCAGGCACATGATTTGCAGTCCCTTGCATAGGTTTATAGGATGATGCTAGGCTGTTGGCCTGGAGGCCCTTATAACCCTAGTCAAGTATTTCACCCATGTTCCCTCAGTCAGCACCTGTTTCCCCTGTCCAGTAGGGACACAGGTGGGATCCCAGGGGTATATTTTCAGTTTCCCATCCAGTTGTCCAGGTTCCTCTTAGTGGGCTAGAGAGGTACTCTGCTTGATATGTAGAAGGGAGTCTATTCTATAGATGGGGAGTCTTTGGGACACAAATCTATCATGCCAACAAGTTCTGTTAATGTCACAGACCAGGTGATGGCCTTGTGTGGGTTGCACGAGTGGAGTTTGTCTTGGGAGTTATGCAGCAACTCCATCAAGGCTGTGTCTGCAATGGGCTTGTATGCCAGACACAGGTCACCTCTGAGCAGTCTATAAGACTGACAGGGCTTTTAGCCTATCTGTATAACATAGGTGTTTGAGACCTGTATTTTTCTAGTCAGGGACCTCTGTGGTCTCCAGCTGCTGCTGCATGTGCTTGTCAAGGTACATGCCGAATGTGGTACTGTACTCTATAATCGGTCTAATAAGGGAGGAGTACAGGGATGTTATGACCACCTTGTTCCTGGATGAAATACCCTTATTTATGAGGTGGGCCATGTAGAAAGCCGTACAACGGAGGTAACGTGGTGATCAAAAGTCAGGTTATTAACCTGGGTGCCCATGTCTCTCACGATTGATTGCATGCTTAGTACGTGGTTAATATGACAGTGGGGATGACATTTTCCCCAAAGGGGATAATGCTTTTCTTGGCATTCAGTTTGAGGCCATGCTTCTTGCACTAGTTATTAGTTTGGGTAAGGCCCTCTTGGAGTATGTTCACATCACTAGGGGAATTTAGGACTGTGCCCAGCTTGCAGTCATCTGCAAACTTAGCCACAGGCCACAGGTTTTTGCTTACACCTCAGAAAAGTATATCCAAAGAGTACAGGCCCTGAGACTGATCCTTGGGGTACACTACTCATTATGGGTCGACTACTAGAGGTGCCTTCTCCTATTTTTGAGTGGGTTCTGTCAGTGAGCCAGTTAGCTACCCATCTGGTAACATACAGGTTGATGCCTAGCTGGGAGAGTTTATCTGTTATGCCCGAGTGGGGAATAAGTGTCAAAGGCTTTGGATTACGTCAAGGTAGGTGGTGTACACGGTCTTCCCCTCATCCATGGCTTTGGTGACTGACTGTTTCAAAGAAGTCTATCAAGTTTAACAGGCATGATCTCCTTTTGACAAAACCAAACTGTGTGGGATCCAGCGTTTGGAGGTTGGCAGTGTCCTTGTTTATAAGGTCCATTATAATGCGTTCCATGGCCTTGGAGATCAGGCTAGTTAGGCTGATGGGCCTATAATTACCTAGGTCAGTGGATGCTCCACCTTTGTGTAGCAGGATGACAGTGGTTGTGTCCCATTCAGCTGGGATGAAGCCAGTTCTCAGCCTTTGGTTGAATAGGGTATCTAATGGAGAGCTCATACCTAAGTTCATGTAGGATACAGCCAGGGATGTTATCGGGTCTCATGGAGACTATTTTTTGTCTTTGAGAGGGCATTTAAGGACCTGCTCCCTGGTGATTAGGGGAGGGGGTCAGGTGCTGGGCATGTCTTGGTTTACTGATGGGGGTGACAGGTGGGTGAGTTTCACTGAACCTGTCTGCCAGTAGGTTGGCTATATCTGTGGCATCTGTGGTGGTGTTTACCACCAGTTCAGAGCAGATTTGGGTGTTGCCTTTGAGTTTGCAGACATATGTGAAGGCCTTGTGATTGTCCTTGGTGGATGTGGCCAATTTGGACTCTAATTTAGCCTTGGAGGATTTCACAAGTGACCTTATTTGCTTGTTCAGACAAAGGAGAGATTGCTTCCAACTTGGCACCTGCTCCTTCTTGGCCCTTCCAACTTGGCACTTGCTCCTCCTTGTTCCTTCTATTATAATATAGTTTTATTGCTACTGTCCACCAGGCAGGTTTACTCTTCCTTGAAAGATTTGGTCTGGTCAGGTATTAAGTCTATACAGCTATGTGTGTGCCCATATAGTTTTTTGGTGTAGGCTTGGACATTAGTGCTAGTTCCAACTGAAGGGATGATGGCTGTAAAAGCTGCTTATACTTGCTCTGAGGAGATGGTAGTCAGCTTTGGAAATGTTTTTTAATTGGGGGGGGGGGCATGGGAGATGTCAAAAGTGATGGCTTTATGGTCTGATCTTGCCAAGGAGTATAACACTGTAGGATTGCTACAGTGGCTACTTGTGTTGGTTAGGAAAAGGTCAAGGATATTTTCACCTCTGGTAGGGGTGTCGACCAGCTGATCCAATGCATTGGCATTGACAAAATCGAGGAATCTCTGGGTATTCATGTTTGGGCTAGAATATGTCTTCCACTCTATAGTTGGGTAGTTAGTCACCCAGAATCATAGTAGAGGGTTGAATCTTGATAAGTTCAAGTAAGTTCAGATAGGTGGAGTGGGCGTCCTGAGTCCTGGTTGGGTGTCTGTAGCTAGCTATGATTTGAATAGGTGTTTTGTCTACAGTTAACTGCACTTGGAGTGTCTCCTGTGCGTCATACCGTTTGACCAGCCTAGAGGTGTGTGTCTTTGATAAATATTGAAATTCCACCTCCTTTGGCTTTGTAGCCCCCCATTTGGGGTCTGAAAGTATGGTAGGATAAGTAACCTGGTAAGGTTGGGGTGCTCTCTACAGCTTTGAACCTGGTTTCAGTGACTGCACAAATGTTAGCATCCTCCAGGGCAAGGAATGCTTGCAGTGAGTGCATTTTCATGCCAAGACCTTTCAACTTCATTTATGAATGTTTCATGTTTGTAATTTTGTGCTCCTGACTTTGCCTAAAAAGGCACTATGGGAGAGGAAAGAGCCTTCGCTAGAATCTAAAGCCCAGGGGATACAGATGAAGGCCATCTCTGGCAAAGCATCACGGCCTGTCAATCATGTCCTCCCCTTGGAATGACACCAGAAAATAAGTCAATTGTCCGTCATTTTCTGTTTTTGAGGTATTATTCTGGGTGATGGTAGGATGCTGCTTAAGGCTAGGGACATACTGCCTGGGGCACGCATTCAGCGAGCTCACTCATGTCTCTGCATATAGTCCAGAGAGGTAAGTCTCAAGTCATTCACACCAGCATGGGCTACGACATAGTCATAACAGTACCTGTTAAGAGACTTGAGTGCGTGCGTGATATGGTGGATTCTAGCACCTGACAAGCAACTTACTGTGACTTTCTCCTTGTCTAGCCTGGTGTGGGGCACATCTGTGTGTCTCATGATAGTCTGCTATGAGTAGTATGTTGGGTTTGTGGCTGGGCCTTAAAGGCTGTGAGGCAGACATGCATACTAGGTGTGATGCTTTGTGTGTGTGTTTACTTTGGAGGTCTCTCGTTTAGGTATGTTTTTATTGAGAACCCCCGCATATGTAGGAGTGTGTTGTACAGATGTGGGTGGTGGTAGAGGTGCGGTGCAAATAAGTGTTTGTGCAGACAACCTTCTCTGTGCCAGATGTACTGGCTTGTGACTGAGACATCAAGGATTCTAGGTTCTTAATGTGATTGCATCTCTCACATATTGTGTTCCTAGGTGGTATTAGTAGAGTGTTGTCTGTGTACATAAGGCAGTTGCTACACTGTCTCAGTATGCCGCATCAACCAGACTAGCAGGAGAAACTATAGGAAATTGTCTGTCCATGGTTATCAGAATCTGTGGAAGAGAGGTCGGGGATAGTAGAGTGGGTACTCTCTGTGGAGAGTATCTATAGGTGTGAGTAGGGCTGGATAAAATCAATACAGTAGTGGCAGGCGAGGGCCTCACACACAGGAGTGCTGGTAAGGGAAAAAATGGAACTGAGATACCTCGCAAAGGGTTAAAATGGCACCGCAACGGTGTGCAATGGGCAAACAAGCACAAACCCACGCAAATGCTGGGTTTAAATAGCACAAAAATTAAAGTAAAATAGAAACGCTGGAATTGACCAATCAACCTTTGCCCCTGAGCTGTTAGCTCAACACCCTATGCCACACCAGTTCTAACCAGTGTCACTAATGTTTGAAAGAACATTTTGAAGAAAGGGGAATCAGAAGGAGAGAGGTAACAAAGTCTGTTTTTTAATAGTAGGTTTACAAACATTGCATATATGCATGTTGCACAGTAAAGCATTTTCATTTATTTTTGTAAAATGGTTCCATGTTTCTTTCTTGCTTTAGTTTTAAGAAAAATAGTTACTGCAATGTAAAGAGGCTGGATGAAAGCTTAATTGGGTTGTTGAGGTGAGGTAAGGGTTGTAAAAGTATACAGATGATGCAAGTAAAAGTATACAGATGATGCAAGTAAAACTGATGTGCTTTTTCTTACCTTTGTATAGGGGTTATGACTGGATGAAGGACCTTATAATGGCAACCCTTTCCATATTATCTTTGAATATGAATGGGCTCAGATGTGTATACAAAAAAGATTAGTGAACTACATTAAGAAATGTAAGTGGAAATAGGTATACTACAGGAGACAGATTTGGAAAGAAGCTGGTGAATTTGATCAAGACAGTATTTCCGGATGTTATTCGGCAGACCGTCTCTGATCACAGAAAAGAGGAGTACTTGTAACTGTTAGAGGAGCTGCTGTGGTGATATTTTCCTTTACTGGCTCACCAGATGCGCAGTAGCAAGCACCTCCCAAACCCCGGCCCAGCTGGTTGACGCGCCGCTGTTCTCATGAATAACCAACACAATGTGGTTTTCAAGGTAGAAAATGCGATTTCCACTTTTCAGACGCAAGTTTCAAAACAACATATTACATGGTTTCCCTATGCTTTTGCAGGGGGAAGGCCCCCTGCTGCACCCCCCTGTGGGGGCACTGCACCCCCCATACCCCCTGCCACTGCCTTCCATTATCACCAGCAACAGTCGTGTAATGCTCCATGACACAATTACGTGAAATATTCGGCAAAAGGAAGGGTACATTTAGACATTAGCATGCTATACATGATGCATACAATGAATGTAGATGAGCAGCTGAGTTAGGCAGCCTTTACTACGGAACGTTATGATGGACTTGTTTTCATAATTGTTAGCAAGCCTGTTGGAAATGCTGCTCATCTACCATCAGTGTGCGCATGTCAGTGGCTACTATGCATGGCATGCCAATCATGCCTTATTTCATATTCAGATTCGCTTGTCAGTCATCTGGACCATGCCCACTCCTGCATGAAACTGAAGATGAGGCAGTAAAGTACAATATCGCCGCTGATATAGTAATAGTAAAAGCATAATCCTCCTCCCTTCCACATCTCGTGTCATTGGTGTGTAATATGAGATGGCTAACTAAAATAAAAATGCAGGGTAATGAAATACAAATGAGACAGTGGCACTTCCCCACCTGTTTAAACAGAGGAATTTAAGGAATGGGTCGTGGAAATTATTCAGGAGTTACTTTGGAAAATATCGCTAGTGAGTGGGATAAAATAAAAGTGCAGCTTAAAAACCGTAGAAATAAAAAGTAAAAGATGTGGTTAAAAATTAACTAGAATTTAGAGGGACCGAAATTATTGCTGCAGGGGAATCTCACAGAAGAGGGGAAAACTGCAGAGTGCTAAAAAGAGAATAAGGGACTACTTAATTATATGCATGAGTTTACAGCTTTTAACATAACAGCTAAGACCACAAAGTAGAAAGGACTGTTGCCAAGCTTAGAGAGCCTAGAACAATGAAAATAAAAGGAAAACCTGTAGGGGTATTATGAAAATCCTGTATAAAGCAAAGAAATGTGTAAATCAAAAGTAGAAATGGAAACCTTTATGGGAAGAATTAAATATGCCAAGGTTACAAGTAAATGAGGCTCAATTAACAGTTAGGAGAGGAAGTAAGCTAAAAATTGTAGTTTATAACCAAGCTACAGGAAACTCTTGAAATAGAGGGTATTCATGAGGAAGTCTGAAAGCTAGGAGGAAAGAAAGTGGTAAGTATTTTAAAAGGAGGAGGAAGCATCAACATAATGGAAGAAAGCTGTGGTAGCTGTAATACCTAAAGATGGTAAAGACCCACCAGATCCAAGTTTCTTACAGGCCTGTTTTAATTCTAAACCATGATTGCCATTCTTTTAGCCATTATAGAAGAACTTTACAAGGGTGCTGCCAAAATTGGTGGGTATGGATCAATGTTTTGTGGAGGTGGGGCAAACATTTGACAATGTTAATAGAACAATAATAATCCGGAGGGAAACGGAAGGTAAGAAAACACCATTGCTAGGCTTTGATACAGAGAAAGCATTCAGCAGCGTAAGCTGAGATTATGAGTGGGGCATTCAACAGTGTAAACTGAGATTATGAGTGGGGCAATGGAAGCATTTGCATTCCCTGACATATCCATAAGGTTAATTAGAAGGATATATGAGGGACTGCAGGGGGAAATTATTGGGGGGGGGCTCCAAGTTCTCTTCTCATTGGCAAAGAAAATAAGGGACATTGTACAAACTCAAGAATACAATTGGTATGGTGATCAAGAAAAGTTTTTTTGTTCAACTTCGTTGGCAAAACCTGGAATTCGTTGCCAAACTATATAACCCTACAATCCTCCAAAAGTCTCTTAAAAAAAAACTCAATCTCAGTGAATCGTTTATGCCCATGTACCAATCCTGATTAAGTTATAAACTAAAAGCATATTCTGTAATTATCATAACTTGTAATTACATCACCAAGCTCTGCTTCCAGTCTGTCTCTTACTTTTGTCTGTCCATGAGAATTGTGAGTCCCTACTAAGGAACACTACCAAGCCATTGTATGTAATCACTTTGTTTTTATAATTGTTTTTCTCCCCAGGCCTCCGCTGAAAATGGGCATGTATCCAATCGGACTATCCCGGTAAACAAATGTAAAATAAATTAAATTTGCAAATTATATTTTGTACCTGATAAAAACCAGACCTTTCATTGTTGTGCAACATTCCAAGATCATTTCAAGTCTTTTCAGGATACAAAATTAAGGTAAAACAAAGGCAATAGCTGTAAACTATAACCACACATGAATTGGTTCAGTAATACCCATATTTGTGGGGCATGAAAACATCTTTAGTCCCCTTAGTTTTATACACAGGTCAGGTATATTTTTATCAACCAGAGGAGAAGATGGCACAAGTGAAGTGGGATAAGTTGATCTTCCAGTGGGATTACCTGATCTGAAGGAATACACAGTTAAAGCTGTAATTCAAAGTGGTCTTGGATGATTGTGAAATGGGGAAGCTCAAGAAATGAAAGGCTGGGATTTTGGATGCAAATCCTTAAGGAGAAGGACCATAAACATACAGAATATTTATGTTCATAACGTAGCAGTATTGTAAGAACTAAACTAACATGAGAAAGGATTAAAGTGATTCTGCCATTTATGGCTGACTTGCAGTTACGGCTACACAGAATAGGCAAGAGGGGGCTGGAATTTACTAAAGAAATCTGGCAAAGGAGGTATTTGGAACAAATAGAGAGGGAAAGGTAATGGAATGCGAAGAGTCCAAGAAAACATTTGGACTGCAGGCTAGAGACCGCTTCCCCCATCAAGGATTGATATCAGAATATCAGAGAGGAATAGGGGATACTACATGAAAGACTAGCACTGTTACTGGTTCTAGTTGAACCTAGAACAGAAGCTGCTGTTAAAAGGATAAGTAGTAGGGCATACAGAATATTGTGTGACTACTACTGGAATCCATCTGAGGTGGTTAGAAATGACCGAGAAGAGAGATTGGATAAGTGATTCACAGAAAAACAATGGAAGGATATATGTATGGCTCCCAAATATGCAACAAAGTATAGAAGATTTAGGATTTTTTTGCTTGGAAATGTTTGCATGGGTATTTTAGACCCCAAGCAGACTCCAAATGCTTTTTCCTTGGGTAGATTTAAATGTTT
>NC_056744.1:791781966-791811966 GCF_019279795.1 Protopterus annectens
CTCTCTCTCTCTCCCTTCCCCTCTCTCTCTCTCTCCCTCCCCCCCTCTCTCTCTCTCCCTTCCCCCTCTCTCTCTCTCTCTCCTTCCCCCTCTCTCTCTCTCTCCTTCCCCTCTCTCTCTCTCTCTCCTTCCCCCCTCTCTCTCTCTCTCCCTTCCCCCTCTCTCTCTCTCTCTCTCTCTCCCTTCCCCCTCTCTCTCTCTCTCCCTTCCCCTCTCTCTCTCTCCCTTCCCCTCTCTCTCTCTCCCCTCTCTCTCTCTCTCTCCCTTCCCCCCTCTCTCTCTCTCTCTTCTCCCCTTCCCTCTCTCTCTCTCCTTCCCTCTCTCTCTCTCTCCCTTTCCCCTCTCTCTCTCTCCCTTCCCCTCTCTCTCTCTCTCCCTTCCCCCTCTCTCTCTCTCTCCCTCTCTCTCACTCCCCTTCCCCCTCTCTCTCTCTCTCCCCTTCCCCCCTCTCTCTCTCCTTTCTCCCCCCCCCTCTCTCTCTCTCTCCCCCCCCCCCCTCTCTCTCCCCTCCCTCTCTCTCTCCCCCTCCCTCTCTCCCCCCCCCCCCCTCTCTCTCCCTCCCCCTCTCCCTCCCTCCTCCCTCTCTCTCTCTCTTCCCCTCTCCTCTCTCTCTCTTTTCCCTCTCTCTCTCCCCTTCCCTCTCTCTCTCTCTCTCCCCTTCCCCTCTCTCTCTCTCTCCCCTTCCCCTCTCTCTCTCTCTCCCTTCCCTCTCTCTCTCTCTCCCCTTCCCTCTCTCTCTCTCTCCCCCTCTCTCTCTCCCCCTTCCCCTCTCTCTCTCTCTCCCCTTCCCCTCTCTCTCTCTCTCCCCCTTCCCTCTCTCTCTCTCCCCCTCTCTCTCTCTCTCCCCTTCCCCTCTCTCTCTCTCCCTCTCCCTCTCTCTCTCTCTCCCCTTCCCTCTCTCTCTCTCTCCCCCTTCCCCTCTCTCTCTCTCTCTCCCCTTCCCTCTCTCTCTCTCTCCCCTTCCCTCTCTCTCTCTCCCTTCCCTCTCTCTCTCCCTCTCTCTCTCTCTCTCCCTTCCCTCTCTCTCTCTCTCTCCCTTCCTCTCTCTCTCTCTCTCCCCTTCCCTCTCTCTCTCTCTCTCCCCTTCCCTCTCTCTCTCTCTCTCCCTTCCCCCCCTCTCTCTCTCTCTCTCCCTTCCCTCTCTCTCTCCCTTCCCCTCTCTCTCTCTCTCTCTCTCTCCCTTCCCTCTCTCTCTCTCCCCTTCCCCTCTCTCTCTCCCCTTCCCTCTCTCTCTCTCCCCTTCCCTCTCTCTCTCTCTCCCCTTCCCTCTCTCTCTCTCCCCTTCCCCTCTCTCTCTCTCTCTCTCTCTCTCTCTCCTTCCCCCTCTCTCTCTCTCTCTCCCTTCCCCCTCTCTCTCTCCTTCCCCCCCTCTCTCTCTCTCTCTCTCCTTCCCCCTCTCTCTCTCTCTCTCTCTCCCCTCTCTCTCTCTCTCTCTCTCTCTCTCCCTTCCCCCCCTCTCTCTCTCTCTCTCTCTCTCTCTCTCTCCTTCCCCATCTCTCTCTCTCTCTCTCTCTCTCCCTTCCCCTTCCCCTCTCTCTCTGTCATTGAAATCTTCTACCCCTTTTTCCTGATTGAGTGAACCCACCTCCAAGACAGCAGCATTTAGCGCTTTCCTCTTTCTTGTACACAGATCAGAATGAATTAAAAACGTAGGTGGTGTCTTATACAACTTGGTCATAATTAGTTAACACACAGTAGTCCCCACCCCTGCTACAAAGTTTTAACTATTAACCTGCTGGCAATAAAAAGCACAGTAACCTTGCATACAAATAAAACCGTTCCATGACCATTTATATTAAATACATAGATCTAAGTTTTAAAAAGGGGGAAAGTGTTATTGTATCATTCATACCTGGAAAAATTGTAGAATTTAACCTGACCTGCCATTTCATCTCAATAAATTCCAAGTATTCATCTGTTGGACCCTATTTGTCCCAGATCTAAGAGATCTGTAACAGAAAACTTGAAAAAATGGCCAGGAAGCTCTTGTATATGCCTATATAAAACATTATTTACATTTTTGTTGGCTATGTCTTGACAATGTTGGTAAATTCTCTGTTTGATGGTCTTCTTGATTTTCCCGACATAGAAGCCATCACAATTCTGGCACAACCCAAGATATACTACCCCTTTAGAGTAGCAATAATATTTTTTCTTTGGTCTAATTTTTCCAACGTTCCTATTAGTGACACCTTCTGTGTCCAACATTTGTCTGCATTGGGGGCATCTACCACATTTGTAACTACCTCCAGACTCATTCAGGGAGTTTGTCCTTTCCAATAATCCCTTGAAAGACACCTCTGTCTTATAAGCTATCTTCGGGGTCCTACCTAAGGTAGTAGCCTCCCCTGGGTCCAGACTAAAAATATCCCAGTGCCTATAAATTATCTCCGTCATAGAAGTAGGTATTGTATGGTAGTACCATCACTCTTCCAAACCCAGGTTCAGTCATGTTCCTTCCTTCCAATAAGTTGAGGTCAACACTCAACAAGCTGTGGTACACACCCTTCTCTTGAACTTTACTTCATCCATGATGTTCTTAAATATTTCAGGGTAACCTCTCTGAACCAACATACCCTGCAGTACTGTACTTTCACTTAAAAAGTCATCCCAGACGGACCAGTGCTTTCTTCTGGTGGATGGGGTGCCAGCTGCTGAAATGCAGCGAAGAGTTGGAATAAATAGGTTTTCTATATAACAAGGATGAAAAACGTTTGAGCATAATCCTTTTTTAATTGTAACATCTAAATAATTCAATCTATCCTTGTCAACTACCATAGTAAATTTCAAAAAGGTGGTTGTGTTATGTATTCAAAAAACTCTTCCAATGTTTCCATCCCATACTTCCAGAATAATACCATATCATCCAAATAGCATCCGTACAGTGCCCAGGATTCTCTGTAAATGGAACCAAAGATATAAAGTGTTACCTTGCTGATTGTGGCATACGATTAGCTCCAGAATTGAGAGACAGCAACTTCAAGTTCACTCAGTGCGCAAAGAAATTCTGGCAATGTGCGTGAACTGAGTAAACCTGAAGTTGCTAACTCTTTAAATTCTGGAGCTAATGGTATGTCGCATAATCAGCGAGGTAACACCAGTGACAATACTAATAGCTCTGCGTTTTCTGCTACTGAATGGCTTGAACAGAATATCATTTGGGGGAATGAAGTGGTGAATGTGGGAAATATGTCAGCGGTGGCAGTTTGGATTCTAAAATTAACCATTAGTCAACTTGCACTTCAATATAAGAAACTACAGTTGTAAACTTTAAGTGAGTGCCTTAGGCAGGAACATGTTCCCAAGGGGCTACAGATGTGGAAGTACCCCACCAGCTTAAGGACTCCTTATTACATCGGGACTTGCTTGCTTTATTTAATAAGCAAGGATGTGAGTTATTGCTGTTTTAAATGATATTTGTAAACCAGACAGTAGTAATAAAAATGGATTTTTGTTCATAAATTGAATGAGTACAACAGTGTTACTAAGGATGTGGAAAAACTATTGTGGAATTAAAGGGTAGGAAGGACAAAACTTACACATGACAAAGCTGATTATGAAGGGGAGAAAGCCTACCCGGACCCACCTCTGGGTCAACAAAGTAATTATTGGACAGAAGTAGGGAGTGAAGACATTGGCAAATGATTTTGAAACAAATTTTGATAGTAATTACGAGGAAGACCCTTTAGAGAACCCTCCACCAAGATGCTCTCTGAGAATAATGAATCGGAGAGGGCAAGGCCAGGATGGGTCAAGGCAGAATTTTTATCTGCATCACAACTCCACGAGGGAGAGAAGGAATTGGAGCAACTCCTTTTACAGGAGGAACTGACCCCTAATGAGCACAATGTGGATGGGGAGCTTTGCAACATCATTTCAAACAGGTAAAATGACTTTAAAATTGGAACGGAATGGGCCGACCAATATGAAAAAGGGCTCAATTTTGTTCCAACAAAAAAGGCAAATGTTGAAATGCTTATACAGCTCTAGGTTTACTGTAGGAAATTTAAACCTTGGACTGTATTTCAAGGACAATGACACCTTTACAGTCTGGGAACAGAATGCAAAAAGACCTAGTACCTTTATACCCCCAGCACATGCTATGGTGTATCTTTTTGATAAGCTGTGTGAGCTAGACATCATGAAATTAAACAATTATCCCAGTGAATTTAAAGTACAGAACCTAATAGTGGATGATAATAAGCTATTACAGCAAATTAATCACTAATAAACAGATTAGGCTGATGAAACCCGACAAGGGTGGGGGCCTTTTAATTATGGATGTGAATGATTACATCAACAAAATGTTGGAGATTTTGTACAGTGATACATATGCAGAAGTTTCTCATAATGAATTGAATTTAGCCTACCAGAATATTGATCTGGGGTTGGAAGACCTGTTATTAAATGGGCAAATCACAATAGAGGATTATACCTTTTTATACACTGTACAGCCTCTGATCCCTACGATTTTTAGGATCCCTAAAACTCACAAAAACATTACCAGACCCCCACTGCATCCAATAGTTGATGCCAAGGCATAGAGGACCACCTGTATAGCAAAGTTTTATTCCAAAGTGAAGCATGTTTTGGATACAAGGCCCTAAGATTCCTGGGACTTTTTGTTTAAAATAAAGCAGGAACTTTGATGATAGGTTATTGATGGTAACTATTGACATATGTGACGTACTCTCTGTTATACCACATGAACAGGGATTAGAGTGGTTCTCTGATTATTTGGTCACGAACACTGATTTCTGACTACATTACCATAAGTACTTTAAGAACATGCATGGAAATGGTGTTGGAAAACAATTTGTTTGGTCTTTCAGGGGCAACATTTTAGGCAAACACAAGGGGTGGCAATGGGGTCCTGCTGCGCCCCAGTATTTGCAAATAGTGTTGTCCCAGTGGGAGAACCTTTATATTCGTGGTTCCATTTACAGAGAATCCTGGGCACTGTACGGATGCTATTTACAGAGAATCCTGGGCACTGTACGGATGCTATTTGGATGATATTGTATTATTCTGAAAGGATGGGATGGAAAAATTGGAAGTTTTTTTTTTTTTTTTGAATACATAAACAACACAACCACCTTTTTGAAATTTATTATGGTAGTTGATAAGGATAGATTGAATTATTTAGATGTTACAATTAAAAAGGATTACGACCATAACACTTTTTCATCCTTCTTATATAGAAAACTTACTTATTCCAATTCTTTGCTGCATTTCAGCAGCTGGCACCCCATCCACCAGAAGAAAGCTCTGGTTAAAGGGTCAGTATGTCAGCTCTGCTAGGATGATATCCATCTGGGATGACATTTTAAGTGAATGTACAGTACTGTAGGGTATGTTGGTTCAGAGAGGTTACCCTGAAGTTTTGTAAACCACTTCTGGAAAACTAAAATATATGATGAACCACAAACTTCAGACCAGTCTCGATGCAATTTTGTAGAATATTTAATAAAGCAAATCCATGAAACTAGCGCCTCTGCTTAATACGCCTTTATCAGAGTATACATTCAAATAATCACAACCCAGAAGTATTTATTAAGAACATCATGGATGAAGTAAAGTTCAAGAGGAAGGGAGGGTGTGTACCACAGCTTGAGTATTGACCTCAACTTATTGGAAGGAAGGGACAACATGACTGAATCTGGGTTTGGAAGAGTGATGGTACTACCATACAATACCGACTTCTATGACATTAGAGACATCATTTATAGGCACTGGGATATTTTTAGTCTGGACCCAGGGGCTGCTACTACCTTTGGTACAACATCGAAGATAGTTCATCAGAAAGTGGTGTCTTTTAAGGGATTATTGGAAAGGACAAAATCCCGGAATGAATCTGAAGTTAGTTACAAATGTGGTAGATGCCCCCAATGCAGACACGTTGGACACAGGAAGGTGTCACTAGTAGGGACTGTTTAAAAAAATTAGATCAAAGAAAAAATGGTTACTCTAAAGGGGTAGTGTATCTTGGGTTATGCCAGGCCTGTGATTGCTTCTATGTCTGAAAACTAAGAGGGCCATCAGAGAATTTATCAACATTATTATGACATAGCCAACAAAAATGTAAATAATGCTTTATATAGGCATATAAAAGAATTTCCTGACCATTTTTCAAGTTTTCTGTTATAGTTCATGTAGATCTGGGGCAAACAGGGGGTCCAACAGATGAATACTTGGAATTTATTGAGATGAAATGGCAGGTCAGGTTAAATTCTACCATTTTTCCAGGTTTGAATAATAAAATAACTTAAATCTATGTATTTAATATAATGGTCATGGAACTGTTTTATCTGTATGTAAGGTTACTGTGCTTTTGCCAGCAGGTTAATAGTTAGCCTAGTTTTAAAACTTTGTAGCAGGGGTGGGGACTACTGTGTGTTAACTAATTATGACTTTGAGTTGTGTATTTATACGATGACACTACGTTTTTAATTCTTTCTGAAGAAGTCTGTGTACGAGAGACAAAAGTGTTAAATTCTTTTACTTGGATTATTGCTGCTGTCTTGGAGTTGGTTCACTCATTTTTGCTGTTTTATGGTTTGTGCTTTTTGGTGTTTTTCCTGGTTATTGGCTAACTGCATTATTTGTGGACACATTAGGAATTGATTGAGCCAGATCAAATATTTATGCCCCCCCCCCAACATAGTTGTCTAATTTGCCTTGCCATCTTTCTCTCGACTTGCATAGGTGTATGATGGTTTGTTTTGTTTTTTTTCCCAAATGTGCAGTGAGTACCTCAACTTTTCCATAACTATTTATTTTCCATTTTCTGATGTAAGCATCTGGCTTACTGTTTCTTCTGAGTTATTGATTTTTAATCCATAGATGAGAGCTTCAGCCATCCATCAGTCTTCTGCATCTGTTTCAACATGATTTTCTATATGCAATATCCTTTTCCTTGTCCCTGCATGCACTTCCATCTTTTCCTGGTCGTCTTTTTGCACACAGCATGCTGCTGCTGGTTTAAACTATTCTAACAGGATTTGAAAATATGGAAATCTAAATCGGCAAAATGATGCTTTTTGCTCCAGCATTATTGGCTTTGACTATTGATCCCCTTTGTTCCTTTGCCTGATACTGGTGGTTGGCATACAAGTATTGAGAATGTCAGTTACTCATCATTAGGGCACAAATCCCAGTCAGCAGTCCTTAAACACTTAAGCAAATGACTGAATAGAATTTAAAATGAATGCAGTCTAATATGAAAAACAAATGTATAAATAGTAATGTCTTTCAGCTTTTCCCGGTTAGGGGTTACCACAGCGGAACTCTGGTCTGCTAATCATTGGCAGTGGATTTTTACGGTGCCATGTTGGCCCAATTCCCAACCTTCGAGGAAGGCACACCCATTCACGCACCTGCCTGCATGTCTTTATACGTCACTTTATATGTATGGTGAGCATTGCTGAGGCTTGGGATCCCTTATCAATTGTGGCCTTTGCTCTGCTCTTCTTCAAGTCATCCTTTCAGGTTGAATGGTATAAAATGATGTAAGGTCTACTGTGATTTGTTCATCTCTGATGAAGACTTGGATTCTATGTCGAAAACGTATTCTTTTGTGTTGCAGCGTTAAGGAATTAAAGTGCTTGTGCTTATCTAAGGAGTTTGGTTTTTGACCTTCATTTGGGCACTCGTGCAAGTCCTGTTTTTTGGTTTTAGTCTATTTCAGACTTGCACACATCTTTCTATTTGGTTTTATACGTCACTTGACCATGGGGAGGACATGCAGACTCAACACAGGAGGCGCTTCAGCCGAGAATCGAATGGGAGAACCTCTTGCTGTGAAGTGACCATGCTAACAACTGCACCCATGAATACAGAAAACAAATTAAGCAAGTTGATCCATAACCATATCAAGTAGTTGCAGTTTTATTTGTTTAGCCACCTCTTAATTGCACACGTTAATGTTTAAATGAATTTCACATTTCCCAATATTTTTTGTGACTTATTTTTTTTATGAATTTAGCAGGTAGCGGCAATGTGAATTTAAAGGAATTACCCAGTAGCTAATTTTGTATGTAGCTGTTCTGTACTGAAATTTGACTTGAATGCTCTATCCCTGGCAGACATGATGCAGTAATTATACCTTTTAATGATGTTCACTCTGAGAACAGTCATGACGGAAGTTATATGCACAGAATTCCTGTTCTAAATGTGGCTGTGGGTAGGCTCAGTAGCTTAACTGTAAATTCTTTAGAAAAGCGTAACGTTTAGAGTGTTTTCCTTGTTCAAATGTATTCTAGTAAGCATGTTCATAGTAATAAAGAACTGTACAGGGACACAATGTTTGCACATGATTTGAGGTCTGTATACATTCCAAAAAAAGTTACCATTTATGTAGTACATATTGAGAGATGCTGTACCTCAAAACCTCAGTTTTGCAGTTTTGCATCAGGAAAATGGATCTGTTTTATGAAATCCAACAGATGCAATGAAATTTAACTGAAGTGACCTCTAGCTATGTGTTTGCATAACTTGGCAGATTTTCTTAAATACAGAGTACTGAAACAAAATGCATGTAATTCTATAACCATGATCCCTGACAAGCCGAGATTGTATAGAGGCTTGACCATACTGTGAGAACTGCTTGTGCCCAGTATAATGGAGTACAATTGCCTTGTTTGGAAAAATCTAGAAGTATAACCCCGTGAGCTCTTCACAGGTCTAGGAGGTTGTAACTTGGATTGGTGTAGTTTATTTGACTGATGTACTTTGTTGCAGTAAACTGAGGGTTAATGTAATAATCTTTTCAGCTAACTAGGAGGAGTATGTGATAGGGTAATTTGAACTGAGCTTTTATATTTCAATAAAGTGAGTGTTTTTAGATGGTATGTAATGTTTGTGAAAGCACTTGCCTACCTTCTTCTACATTAAACATTTACTGGATTTTATACATTGCATTCGCTTTATCTTGGATACATCTGCTGTGAGTTGCTGGAGATGACCTAACCAATATTTGTGTGTGTAATATATCCCATAAAAGTTGTTGCTGGCATCACTGGGATTGGTATTGGACTTTCCTATCTGTAATATCTATAGCCAGTGAGACTATTGGAGGAGGCATTGGTCTCCACAATTCTTGAATGAAATACACTGAAGTCAAAGAAAGACAAGTTTGTTGCACCTTTCCAATTTATGAATAAAATTTTGGTGGAAACAGACCTTGTACTGGCAAATATGGCGGTGCCCTGTGTGGCAACAGCTGCTTCTGATCCTATCAGACAAGTGCATCATTTGTCTTTTTTTTTCACCAGAAACCTCGGGAGAATCAGAGGCAGAAAATGAAGGTATATTAAGCTACAGTGAAGTGAATCTGCTAGAAATTGGATCTACAATCTATCTCTGCTGTCTGTATGATGAGCTACTAGTAGAGAGGCTTGTAAGGCTGAACATACTACAGGAACTCCTAAAGCTGGGCATTTTGCTAGAACATGGCCAAGAATGTAAACATCTGGCTAATCACACTTTATCATTCCTGGAAAGTACTTAAAAAGGAAAAGATGTGCATGACCTAGAAAGAGGAACCGGAGCAGGAAAAGATGTGCATGACCTAGAAAGAGGAAAGCAGGAATTACTAACAGATTAAAAGCTAATCCTCACAGGCCTGCACTGCCTTTCATACTTTTGAAAGTAAGATGGATCACTTAAGGCTGGAACTTTCTTCACAAAACAAGGTGAGAAACAGTCCCAATATTAATGACAGCACAGTAAATGTAGAGGGAATTACTTTATTCAGAGCTGATAGAATTCAGTCACTATGTGGCAAATCTCAAGGAGCAGGGAGTATGCATGTGTGTGAACACTTTATGTAACTGTGAAGTGATTTTAGCTTTCTGCTCAGAGAATACTAGATTCCTCTCTAAAATGCAGTTCCTACTACCTGCCTAGAGAGAGTAATGGAGTATGCATTACAGCAGTCTTCGTCCCACCCAACGCAAACACCAATGAAGCATTGTCTACTCTATATCAGTCCATAAATGATCTCCAAAACAGGAACCCAGAGTTTGCACAGGTAATTGCAAGTGGCTTTAACCAATCCACCCTAAAGACTGTGCTTACTACCCCACTACCATAAACATGTGAATTTTGCCATGAGGGGTGTAAATACATTGGATAAGGTATATACTATCATAAGGCAGGTGTATAAGGCGGCACCTTATCCACATCTTGGGAACTCTGATCATCTTGCAGTCATCCTGGTTCCAGAATAAGTCGCTGCTAAAATCTGGCAAACCAACAGGAAAACAAATAATGCTATGGACTCTGGGAGCTGTCTCAACCCTGCAGGACTGCATGTACCGATTGGTCAGTGGTTAAGGATGCAGCCCTGTCAAACTAATTGTTCTAGAAGCATATACAGAGTCAATTAAAGCTTACATCTGAATGTGTAGCTGACTTGAATACCACCACCTGCATCACCATATGAGTGAACCAAAAGCCATGGTTAAACAGATGCATGAGCTCTCAAAGCATGAAATGCAGCATTCAGATCAAAGGACATGGAAACCCTAAAGGTAGCCAGAGGCAAATTGGGTAAAGGTATAAAGGAACTTGTGGCAGAAAGATCCAGGGTCACTTCAATGATCAAATGATTCCAGATATCTAAGGAAGGGCATACAGACCATAACCAACTACAAACCTTGAATCAGCCTATTGTGATGACAGCATTGTATTCTTGAATGAGCTAAAGAAGTACTTCAGGTTTGATGTGGATAACAAAATGGTAGCAAGCAAACTCCATCAGTAAGAATGAAGCAGTGTTGCGCCTAAACAGAATAGCTGTCACAAGAAACTTAAGGTGTCAACCCAAGAAAAGCAGCTGGCCCTGATAGCATCGTGGGCAGGGTACTGAAGGCCAGTGTATCAAAACTGGCATCTGTGTTCATGGTCATATTCAACACTTTGCTGTAACTAGCCAGTGTACAAAGGTGCTTTAAGAAGATTCGTACTATGAAAAAGTAATCCAGCACAAAGAGAAGGTAAAAAAATAAATAAAGGCTTTATTGTGGCAACTCCATGTAGAATAGCAAGCAAACTGGTTTTGGCTGAAGATTCAAGCCTTCCTCAGTGCAACAAAATATTCCAATTAGAGGACATCCTAGTGTCTGCTTTTATATCAATCTATTTAAAGAGATGCACCTGAAATAGATAAATTATTGTTAAACAGAACAACCAAATCAATCTAGCTTAATTCATTAAGGCCAGGTCTAAATAAAGCCCCTAGCCTAATAATCCAAGACTGTTCCTTGTTTAATATTTCATGTCAACCTGCTTTGGAAATTCTGTGCATTTGAATTTGGTCTCTTATAGTAAAATTAAATTTGGCAGTTGTGTGTGTGGTGGTATGTTTATAAAGGGCATTGGAAATCCTTTTATTTCTAATCTCACTTAAATGTTCGCTTATGCGGTGTCTAAAGGGTCTTTATGTTTGTCCAACATAAAAAGATGAACAAGTTGTTGCGTCTTTCAGGGTTTTCCCGGTTAGGGGTCGCCACAGCGGAACTCCGGTCCGCTAATGATTTGATAGTTGATTTTTACATGTCATGTTACCAGCCCTGACACACAACCTTCAACGAACAAGTACAGGTAGCTAACTTAAATTATCCAGTCACTGCTGCAATTACCAAAAATTCTAATCGGATACATTTTGGAAGTATTACAGTTAGTGAATTCTTTGGTTTTGAAAATGTGTGCACATGCGCTACAGTGACCACAAGGGACACAGCCTACTAATGTATCACCAAATAATGTTTTCTGCATTGGTACAGGTGGATTGCATCATTTGTAATGAGTGAAATATGAGTTAATGGTTCTGCCTCTGTGGTAAGGAAATAAACATCTGTCTTAAAATACCCCATTCAAATGTTCATGTGCAAGTAGAATGTCCCAATGATTGTTAATAATATCTCTGAATCTAGGAGCGTTACTACCAAATGTTGTCACTAGTCTAACTGGTTGTGATTCCTGTATCTTATGTTGAGTGGTTCTATTCTGGTATTCCAAAAGCTGGGATCTCTGTTTTGTTTACCTGGGTTACAGTTTGGGAAATATGATGTTTGTTGTAGCCTCTAGTTATCAGCCTATTGGTTAAATCCTGTTGACACTCTTGGTGAGTTTGTTCAGAAGAGCATATGCGTTTGATGTGTAAATATTGGGACTTGGGGATGTTGTTGATAATGTGGCGGGGATGGTGAATGGAAGCATGAAGTAAAGTGTTGTATTTTAGAAATTTTCTATGTACCCGAGTTTCCAAAGTATGATCTTCTTGTTGAGTAAGAATTGCATCCAAAAAAATGATTTGTTTATATTCAATGTTTAATGTAAACTGAATATCCCATCTATTATTTTTGAGATCTAACAAATTCGTGTACATATGTTACATCACCCCCGCCACACCATCCAACAATCATCCAGATAACGTCTCCAAATGTCCAACTCATCTAAAAAGGAGCTATTATTGGTGTCATAAATTAACTGCTCTTCGAAAAACCCCATGAATAGGTCAGCATAAATGGGAGCAAAAGATGCTCCCATAGCTGTACCTCTGACCTGCCAATAAGACTTCCCATAAAAATAGAAAATATTTTTTGTTAAGACATGTTCTGTTAAGGTAAGTAGAAAATTATTGAAACCCGGAGTGTATAGTTTTAGATTTCTCTAACCAGTATTGAATGGCCTGTAGTCCCACCCCATGTGGTATACTTGTATAAAGGGAGGTGACATCCAGTGTACAAAGATACCAGTTAGATTCCAGTTGTGTATCCTGAATGATATTCAAGAATTCAGTGATATCTTTTAGTCTGGACCTAACCATAGAAGTAACGGTTGCAAGTATTGAATCAGGAAGGCAGACAGAGGTTCAGTTAAAGAACCCTTGCCAGATACAATTGGTCTACCTGGTGGGCATGTAGAATTTTTATGTATCTTTGGGAGTAAATATAAGTACTGAGGAATCTGGTCTGAAACCTTAAGTTGTTTGCATGTTTGTTGATTGATGCCTTCCTCCATGGCTAGATCTAGAAAGGAGTCTATGTTTTTTAAAAATTGGCGTGGGATCAACAATCATATGTATATAGAAGCGGGCATCGGATAGTTGTTTGTCTGCCTCAGCCTGATGCATCTCCCAATCCATCACTACAGTGCCACCTCCCTTGTCAGCTGGTAAAATGGCTATATTATTATTAGAACTGAGTTCATGTAATGCTTGATGTTCTTGCTTTGTCAAGTTATGTCTGATTGGTTGATACTCTTGAGAGAAATGCAAATCCTTAAGAACACGTTCTTTAAATATAGCCACATGTTTATCCATAGGGGGTTGGAACTCGGATCTTCCAAACTGAAACCCAGTAGTTCTTTGGGTGTTTTCAGTATCTGAAAAAAATATTTTGAGATTAATCTACAAAAACTATTCAATTCATTAACTAAAACATGCTCAGGTACAACAAAAGTAGGTACAAAATTGAGACCCTTGTTTAGTACTTTATTATGTATATCTAACAATTCATATGAGGAGATGTGTACATTGTCTATTGAGTTACAATTTTCTGTAGCAAATGTTTATATTCTGTGTGTTTCTTTCTATGTTTTCTCCCCCCTCTGCATTTTTTGTGCCTAAAGGGTCTGAAGGTTGTTTGCGTTTGGCCACTGGAGAATCTGGGTTAGAAGGGCAATTAAAATCTGTGGCAGAAGAGGACTCCTCCTCTGGAGTACCACTTGGTGATTGCGCTGTTTTTCCAAGTATAGATCATGGTCTCTTCCCTCTACTGGTAGGTTTGTAACTGGAGTCAGAAAATCGGACACTTTTTTGGATGACAAAAGGTTTCCTTTTTTCATAGTCAGCAGTGTCTCTTTGGAATTTCCGAGTTTTTTCTTTTTGATGAGTTCTTCTAATGTGGCTAAATCCTTAGCCAAATTGGTCAAATGGCTATTGAAAAAACTTTCAGACTCGTAAGTCATAGCTTCTTGGCAATTGGCATTGATTTCTATAGTCTGTGTTTCTATCATCCTTTCATAATATGCAGTCAGTGTATCTACAAACAGTATAGATGTTTGGTGTTGTGTTTGGGCCCAATCTGTTGACAACTGTTCATCAATTATTTTTTTATTTATTTATTTAACATTTGTTGACCGGGAATGTCCGACTAGGTTCCACAGAGCCTGTTTTCAGCGGAGGCCCGGGGAGAAATGCTCCAGATGCATGTCTTTGAATTATACCCACTAGTGGTTGAATTCTGATTCTTAACCCTGTGATGTTATGTTTTTGAGTTTATAGGCTTTAAACAGTTTTAGGTGCCAAATGTTGGCCCTTAGTGTCCTCATATTCATAGTCAGTTTTTGAAATAATACACCACAAAGATGTTTAACATCCATCATATCAGTAGTTGAGACCACTAGAATTGGGTGGCTGTAAGCCAAAAACATCCAAATTCTTTGTCAGCAGAAAGGCCCTGTAAAATCCCGGTGAGATCCATAATGCCAGGCGATGCAACACAATATGGCAATGCTATTATTAAGCCAATATATATATATATACATACATTAATATATATATATATATATATATATATATATATATATCTCAAAATATTTTTTTCAGATACTGAAAACACCCAAAGATCTACTGGGTTTCAGTTTGGAAGATCGGAGTTCCAACCCACTATAGATAAACCTGTGGCTATATTTAAAGAATGTGTTCTTAAGGATTTGCATTTCTCTCAAGAGTATCAACCAAACAGACATAACTTGACAAAGCAAGGTCATCAAGCATTACATGAACTCAGTTCTAGTCATAATATAGCCATTTTACCAGCTGACAAGGGAGGTGGCATTGTAGTGATGGACTGGGAGATGTATCAGGCTGAGGCAGACAAACAACTATCTGATGCCCGCTTCTATATACATATGGTTGTTGATCCACGCCAAATTTTAAACATGTCGACTCCTTTCTAGATCTAACCATGGAGGAAGGCATAATCAATCAACAAACATGCAAACAACTTAAGGTTTCAGACCCGATTCCTCAGTACTTATATTTACTCCCTAAGATGCATAAAAATTCTACATGCCCACCAGGTAGACCAATTGTATCTGGCAAGGGTTCTTTAAATGAACCTCTGTCTGCCTTTCTGACTCAATACTTAACAACCGTTACTGTCTATGGTTAGGTCCGAATTCTTGAATATCATTCGGGATACACAATTGGACTCTAACTAGTATCCTTGTACACTGGATGTCACCTCCCTTTATACAAGTATACCACATGGGGTGGAACTACAGGCAATTCAATACTGGTTAGAGAAATCTAAACTATACACTCCGGGTTTCAATAATTTTCTACTTACCCTAACAGAACATGTTTTAACAAAAAATATTTTCTATTTTTACGGGAAGTCTTATTGGTAGGTCAGAGGTACAGCTATGGGAGCATCTTTTGCTCCCATTTGTGCTGACCTATTTGTGGGGTTTTTCGAAGAGAAGTTAATTTATGACACCAATAATAACTCCTTTTTAGATGAGTTGGACATTTGGAGACGTTATCAGGATGATTGTTGGATGGTGTGGTGGGGTGATGTAACATATGTACATGAATTTGTTAGATATCTCAATAATAACGGATGGGATATTCAGTTTACATTAAACATTGAATATCAACAAATCATTTTTTTTGGATGTAATTGTTACTCAACAAGATAATCATACTTTGGAAACTCGGGTACGTAGAAAATTTCCAAAATACAGCACTTTACTTCATGCTTCCAGTCACCATCCCTGCCACATTATCAACAACATCCCCAAGTCCCAATATTTACGCATCAAACACATATGCTCTTCTGAACAAACTCACCAAGAGTGTCAACAGGATTTAACCAATATGATGTTTGTTGTAGCCTCTAGTTATCAGCCTATTTCATAAACTCTAACCCAGGTATACAAAACTGAGAGATCCCAACTTTTGGAATACCAGAATAGAACTACTCAACATAAGATACAGGAATCGCAACCAGTTAACTAGTGACATTTGGTAGTAACACTCCTAGATTGAGATATTAACAACCATTGGGACATTCTACTTGCACATGAACATTTGAATGGGGTACTTCAAGACAGATGTCTATTTTCTTACCACAGAGGCAGAACCATTAACTCGTATATCACTCATTACAAACGTTACAATCCACCTGTACCAATGCAGAAAACATTATTTGGCGATACATTAGTAGGCTGTGTCCCTTGTGGTCACTGTAGCGCATGTGCACACATTTTCAAAACCAAAGAATTCACTAGCTGTAATACTTCCAAAGTGTATCAGATTAGAATTTTTGGTAATTGCAGCAGTGACTGGATAATTTATTTAGCTACCTGTACTTCATCTTTTTATGTTGGACAAACGTCAAGACCCTTTAGACACTGCATAAGCGAACATTTAAGTGAGATTAGAAATAAAAGGATTTCCAACGCCCTTGATAAACATACCACCACACACACAACTGCCAAATTTAATTTTATACTATAATAGACAAAATTCAAATGCACAAAACTTCCAAAGCAGGTTGGCATGAAATTTTAAATAACAAGGAATCATCTTGGATTATTAGGCTAGAGGCTTTATTTAGACCTGGCCTTAATGAATTAAGCTAGATTTTGATTTGGTTGTTCTGTTTAACAATAATTTTATCTATTTCAGGTGTATCTCTTTAAATAAATTGATATAAAAGCAGACACTAGGATGTGCTCTAATTGGAATATTTTGTTGCACTGAGGAAGGCTTGAATCTTCAGCCGAAACCGGTTTGCTTGCTATTCTACATGGAGTTGCCACAATAAAGCCTTTATTTATTTTTTACCTTCTCTTTGTGTTGAATTACTTTTTCATAGTACGGATTTAATTGGTACAATCCGTGCACTCAGTCTACCTTGCGTGGTTTTGGTTTGTTCCTTTAAGATTACCATCATCCTCTTGCCCAAGAAATCACAACCAATGAGTCTAAATGACTGCAGACCAGTTGCTCTGACTTTGACAGTGAAGTGTTTTGAAAGGCTGATTTTTAAAAACCACATAACCTCAAGTATGCCAGCAACTTTGGACACACTACAGTTTTTATATATGCCAAACTGCTGCACAGCAGATGCCATGTCTCTAGCACTCCATGAAACCTTGACACATTTGGAAGGCAAGAACTGCTATGCCAGAATGCTCTTCATTGACTTCAGGTCTGCCTTCAACACTCTCTCTCAAAATCTAGTAGAGAAACTAGTACAGCTGGGCATCAGCACCCCATTTCACTATTGGATCCCAATTTCCTCATGGACAGGCCTCGGAAGGTTTGTGTGGGTGACAACAGTTCCGGAAGCATAACTCTGGGGTACCGCAGGGATGCGTCAGAGTCCCTTGTTGTTCACCTTGCCGACATTGACTGTGTGGCTAGACAGGAGTCCAAAAAAATCCTCATTCACAGATAACACCATGATCATAGGTCTGATCAGGCACTGAGAGGAAACTGCCTACAGAAGCAAAAGTGGAGCATCACCCCATACCACCATCACCATCATACACCCTGGGGATAACTTCTGTGTCTCTGCTTGACAGTGGCACAGGAAAATAACTTTATTGGGTGGCATAAGCCAGGGAACCTTGTTGGCTAGGCCTACGTAGGCCCTTGGGTCGATAGCCTAGTACCTACCTATGAACCTAATCAGATTGGCTGGTGCAGTAGCAACAACTTAGCATTGGATGTCAGTAAAACCAAAGAACTAATTTTGGACTTCAGAAGGTGTCTGTACATAAACTTCTAGAGAGAAAAGGGGCCTCTGTGAAGAGGGTCAAGAGCACGAAATTCCTAGGACTACACATCTCTGAGGACATGGCCTGATCAGAGCATACTAATTATACTGCCAAAGCACAGCAAAGGTTGTACTTAAGGAAACGCAAACTTATCACAGTCCATTCTCCAAGGACGAGAGCATCCTAACCAACAACCTCAGTCTGGTATGGGAACTGTAATGCCTCTCACCATAGAGCTCTCAGATGAGTTGTAAGGGCAGCAGAGAAAAATCATTGGTTCTTCACTTACACCCTCTGAAGACTTGAATGCGACTTGCTGCATTGAAAGAGACCAAAGATAAATGACCTTGCCCATCCTGCAAATGGCATGTTCTCCTGCCTATCCTTGGGTAAAAGATACAGAAGCATGCACTGCAAGACTTCCAGGCTAAACGGTGTTTTTCCCCCTTATCCATTAGACTGTTAAACTCTGCTGACAGGCGAACACCCCCCCCCCCCCCCAATAGTGCAATATACACTGTGCAATATCTGTATGTTCCATCAATTTATGTTTGTCTTGCATTTTTGTGATGTCACTTTACTTTTTACTAAAATATATTTCTGTATGTCTGTCTTTGCACTGGAAATGAAGCAATGCAATTTTGTTCAGCTACACTGTGTTGCAGACCTAATGACAAAGTTCACTTTGATTTGTCAGTTACCACTGGTTAAGAGTCTGTAATCCCTTGTATTCTGAATGGTATATTAAGTGTGGACAAAGCTTTATAGACTCTGGCTATTCAGATTCCCTAAACCTCTGAAGCTGTAGACAAAATTAGCGTAACATTTTTGACATCTGTATATATGCCATTAGTAATGCTGAAGATGTCATGGAGGTCTTGGTGATATTCGATCACTGAACCATACATCTGGCTTGTACTAGAGATGCTTAAAGGAAAGCTCCACCTTCTCCTACAGTTTCTCAACTCTTTGGGTTGCTTTTCTCCCTACACAGTATTATTCCAGTACTGTGTAGGTACCTGGATCCTGCTTGTACTTTAAAATGTTCATTTCCTCACTTTGGTATCAAAGGAAGAGAAAGACCAACTACTTTAAGCTTAACATCTCACACAAGTTGCAGAGGAAGTTGTCTACACCTCCATAACATACCACAGACGAAGAGAAGTTTGTAGTCTGGAGCTTGGGCTGCTGTAAACGAGAGAGGTGTGTAACGTTTTCCATTGTCTTTATTGCAGAGAAGAAGAGAACTTGCACTAATTCACAGCTGCTTCCAATATAGCCATACCTTTCATAGCAAATCAGAACAATTAGATCAGTCAGTGGTTCAAAGGCAGTTGTCACCTCTTTTGAAAAATTTACATGAGCAACTTCACAGTATTGAAATGCTAAGCTTTAAACTTTAAATATTTGTTTATACTACTTTACTATACTCTCGGATAATTAGCCCAGGCAGGTATGATGCCAGCCCTGAGTAGCATCCTGCCATCGCCCACAATGATACCACAGTACAAGGACAAAGCTAAGCTTCTGGTGTCATAAGGGGATCCAGTATCTTTATGCCTGAGATGACATGCTCGACGGACCAAGATGCTTTGCCAGAGATAGCCTGCACCTGTCTCCCCCTAGGATTCCGGATACTGGCTAAGCCTTTTGCCAACCCCTATAGTGCCTTTTTTTAGGGAAGGTTCAAATGACAAACTCACCACCATAACCGGTACAAGCAAGCAAAATATGAGGTAATGCTGCTCAGTGCTAGAAGTCTAAACCTCAAAATGCACTCACTCGAGGCACTCCTTAAGATAGAGAACATCAACATCTGTGCAGTGACAGAGACCTGGTTCAAGGTTCCAGAGAGCACCCCTGCATTACCAGGCTATAATTCATACCACACCTTTTGGCCATCTAACCTGGACCGAAACACTAATGGAGGAGGCGTGGCCATATTTAAGTATAACCACACCTCCAGGCTAGTTGCTCAACATAATGCATCCAAAATTATTCAAGTGCAACTAACACTGGGCAAGACTGCAATCCAGGTTGTAGCTTGTTATAGATTCCCCGCCATGCCCCAGGATGCCCACTCCACATTTCTTGATGTACTGGACAATATTAAGGTACAGCCCAGTACCCTAATGGGAGATTTCAAGTACCCCACCATCAACTGGGATAACTACTCGTGCACTAACTCGTTTGCTCAACGTTTTCTGGAATTCATAAATTCCAATGCCCTGGATCAGCTTTTCCATACACCCACCAGGGGCAGCAATATCCTGGACCCGGTCATTACCAATATGGGTAACTGAAGCTCCATGCCAGTGGTCAGCTCCTCACTGGTCAGATCCAACCCCAAGCTAATCACCCTAGACATCAATATCCCCCCATTAAGGAAACCACCATAAAAAAAAAAAAAAAAACTTTTCTCCAGCCAACTTCATGCTTCTTAAGACAAAAGTGCAAACTTCATGACACCTATACAGATGGGGAAACAGTGGTACGACTGCTGAATCCTATGCAAATGTACTGTATAAGCACTTACATGAGTGCATGGATTGGTCAGCCTCAGCAAGAAGCTGAGATCCCTCATAAAATCCTCCAAAGCTAGTTAGGAAAATAAAATCGCCACTGATTCTGAAGACAACCACAAAGCATTCTACAGCTGTGTCAAGAATCTCAATGGCAACACTTGGATCTGCTTTGAGCTACAGCACAATGGCACTAGGTATACAGAGCCAACTGATATCACCAACATCCTGGCTGATAGATTCAGTGCAAACTTTAGCCCCCCCCCACCCACCAAATGGCCCATCTCTATACTGGAAGAATGCAAAGCCCCTGTAATTATGGGTGCACATGTAAAGACTGCACTCTCCAAAGCCAAGAACTCTGTTTCCATGGGACCAGACAACATCCCCAGGCTGCGTCCTGCGTGAACTACAGAACAAACTGGCAACCCACCCAAGTACCATGTTCAGCCATTTGTGCCTACTGAATGGTGCACAGTGACTGTTATCCCACTCCACAAAGGGGGTGCCACCACAGACACCAGGAACTACCACCCTCTGTAATGCCATGGAATGTACCATCATGGAACTTGTAAACAAAGACATAGGTAACCTCCAAACTTTGGACCCCACTCAGTTTGGGTTTGTAAAAGGTAGATCATGTCTCCTAAACCTGATTGACTTCTTTGAAGCAGTCACCAGAGACATGGACGAGGGTAAGGTGGTGCTCACACCCTATCTTGACCTCGCCAAGGCTTTCGATACCATCCCCCACTCTGGAATTATAGATAAACTCATTAGACTGGGAATAAATCCCTATGTCACAGGATGGGTGACCAACTGGCTCAGACAGAACCCACAAAGTGAAAGTAGCAGATTCCAAATCCGACTTCAGGCCAGTGACAAGTAGAGTACCACAGGGTTCAGTCCTGGGTCCTCTCCTGTTTGGTATTTACTTCTCTGAAGTCCAGGCTAATACAGCAGGTCTTTGGCTAACCGTTCGTGGACGACTGCAAACTAGGAGCCATAATAGAATCACCTAATGATGTGGACATTCTACAAATGGGCCTCACTAAGACTGATGCTTGGTGTCCGTCATGGCCTCGAGCTCAATGCCAAGAAGTACATTGTCTTTCCATTTGGGAAAAATACTGTACCCATGAACTGCCACATAGGGGATAGCCTACTAAACACTGAAATTGTGGTGATAAATGAAGTGTGATGAAAATAAATTCTTGGGTGGCGAAAGCCGGGGAACTTTTAGGCTAGGCTTATATAGGCACTAGGGCTGATTAGCCTAGTATCCACCTATGCGCTGCATTTAAGTCATCTTAAAATGTAATCAAAATTGTCTGATATTTTGAGAAAAGTCAGAAAATATTTTTTCTTGTAAAGTATCAACACATTTACCAAAGTGTAGAGTGAGGGGATGCCAATTCATCTTGGACTACAAAAAGATATTTTGAAGAAAAGCCTGCAATTTAGCAACTGCTTCAGTTGCAGCTGTTTAATTTCTTAGTATACACTATAAAACAGGCCCTGAGATGCACATACGAGGGCCATTCGAGTAATAAAAGCAGACTTGTTACAGACCGTATAAGATAACTGTGAATGACAATAATTCCATTATATGTCAATGGAATGGGAATACACCATTACATCATAGTGTCTAGCATAACTCGTATAAAGCAGATTTGAAATGGATTATGGGAAAGAGGCTTGAAGAATAAGATCACGTTGATATGTCAAGCCCCCGACGGCCATTTTGCAGAAAGCATATTTAAAATTCTATTAAACAGTCAGTGATTTTTGAGATGTCAAAATAACTCAGAAAACGGCAATAGAGTGAAAAAATTGATTCGTTTTAGTTCCAAGGCAAAGTTTTTTCCTTTAAGGCTGCTGTCTAGCTCAGATAAGAACTGAAAATCATATCTGTAAAAGCAGGTAGGTTGTATGCAAGTGTAAGCTATGGATGCCATTTGTTTCACTTGGTATCTTGTTGTTATACTTGGTGGCTTTGCAGTTGGCCACCCGGGACACTCCTCACAGTCTAGTATCATTAGCTCATTCTACCTCATACAGAGAGAGAGCCTTTTGAGAAGGCCAACCCACTTAGTTTCTTAACCTTGAATTATCTTCTGCTGCTCCTGTCTCCCTTTCCACTTCACTAACCAAAAAAAATAAAAAATTCTAAGCTTGTTTCCTGCCTTTCCTGTAACTAATCTAATCTAGTCCAGATACAGATTTGCTGTATCCAGGACTGTTTGTAAGCTTCTGAGCGGTGCCAAAGTCTGCTCTTCAATTTTCCCTTAGATCTACTAGATCTCTCCTTTCCTGCACTTTTTTACTAGCCTATTAGTTTAGCACTTTACCAGACTTCTTGTAGCAATGTAGTACACAAAAGTTCTACCAGCACGAAACGTTCTACAAGGAAACTGCTCCAGTACATATTAATGCCCATCCCTCCAAGCATGTCTAAAGGTCAGTTCCCTGTGCATTCTCCTATTAACCTGGTGAACTTGGGCATCCTGAGGCAATGTAGCAACTGCCTCCTGTACAATGACAGCCCTCTCCTCATACCTCCCAACACTCAGACTTGCGAGCGATGCACTTGTATATCCAAATTGGAAGCCACGCGCACTCCCGCCAAGACCAGAATAGCTGGTCAAGAGGAGAAGGTCAACACTTGCATCACACCACAGCCCTCCAGAGCACACACCAGCACTGCCTTCACATAAAAACACAAACCACACACCCACCTTCGCGGAGGTCTACCCAAACAGCAGAGACCTCAAAGGCAAAAACACACTCAACCACCACAACACTAAGCCCGGGACACAACTCTCCTAAACAGCATGCCACTCAACCAAAGCCCCTAAGGCAAAACAGCATGCCCAACACACTAGTCATAGGTGTCTTGACAGTGAGGCATACTGATGTCCCACTCACTAGGTTAAATAAGAAGGTGACACGATAGTGAGGCACACTGATGTCCCACTCACTAGGTTAAATAAGGAGAAAAGTAACAGTCAGCTGCCTGTCGGGTGTCAGGATCTGCCACATAACGCACTCAGGTCCCTCAACAACAGGTACAAATATGACTCTGTCATTGTACATGGTATGAATGACCTGAGATGTACCTCCCTGGACTACATGAAAAGAGAATTGGAGGAGCTCTCGGATTATGTAGCCCAGGCAGGTATGACCCTAGCCCTGAGCAGCATCCTACAATCACCCAGAATGATACCACAGTACAAGCAGAAATTGATTGATTTCAATAATTGACAAGTTTCTGGTGCCATTCTAAGGGGATCCAGTATCTGTCTGCCTGGGATGACATGATTGAGGGACCTTGATGCTTTGCCAGAGATGGCCTGCATCTGTCGCCCCTGGGCTTCCGGATACTGGCCAATGCTCTTGCCACCCCTATAGTGCCTTTTTTGCGCAGTGTTCCAAAGACAAAATTACCACTGTAACAGCTACAAACAAATGCAACCTGAGGGTCATGCTGCTCAACGCTAAAATTCTAAATCTCAAAATGCACTTGCTCGAAGCACTCCTTAAAACGGAGAGCATTGACATTTGTGCCATAACAGAGACCTGGTTCAAAGCAACAGGAAGCACCCCTGCACTACCAGGCTATAACTCATTGCACACCTTTCAGCCCCAGAACTTGGACCGAAACTCCAAAGGCGGTGGTGTTTACATATTCATAAATGATGCGCACCCCTTCAGACTAGTAGCCTGACACAACTCATCTGAGATACTTTAGGTGCAGCTAACATTGGGTAAGACAGCAATTCAAGTTGTAGCCTGCTATAGGTCTCCAACCATGTCCCAAGACTCGCACTCCTTATTCCTAAGCACCCTGGGGAATATTGGGGTCCAACCTAACCCTCTCATATTGGGCAACCTACCCCTCCATTAACTGGGAAGACTACTCGTGTACAGATACACTTGCCCAACGTTTCCTGGAATTCATTAATTCCAATGCCAGCTCGTTCTGATCCCCACTAGAGGTAGCAACATCCTTGACCTGGTTATTACTAACATGGGCGACTGTATAGTCAACTCTGCCTTGGTTAGATCCGACCACAAACTTATCACCTTGGAAATCCACCCCCCCCCCCCCGCCACAAAGGTAACCACCATGAAAAACTTCTCCAAAGCTAACTTTGTGCTCCTAAAAACAGAGGTGGCTTATTTCACTGCACCCATGCAAATGATCAGTTGCATGACCGCTGAATCATACAACAATGCACTGTACGAACACTTACATAAATGCATGGATCTTGCCATACCCAACAGAACCAAGATGCTCTCCTACAAAAAAAAGGAAGCCAATCTGGTGGTCCCCTGCCATAAACTCTACAACAGAAAGAGGAAACTGATGGGGATAAGGTGCGGTCCCAAGACTGGAAAAATTACCTTATTAGCCTAAACAAAAAGTTAAGATCCCTCATTAAATCCTCTAAAGCTAGCTATGAAAACAGAATTGCTGCAGATAGTGAAGAAAACCACAAGGCCTTCTATAGTTATGTAAAGAATGTCCAGTGCAATACCCAGATTTGCTGTGAGCTCCTGCACAATGGTACCTCCTATACTGAGCCAACAGATATTCCCAGTATACTGCGCAACAGATTCAGTGCCACCTTTATCCCTCTCTCCCCCAAGGGACCAGTTACAATACCAGTAGATTGCCAGGTACCCAGTATTATTACTGCTGCACAGGTTAAAACAGCACTGTCTAAGGCCAAGAATACAGCTTCTATGGGACCTGACAATATCCCTGGCTGTGTTCTACTTGGACTACAGAGTGAACTGGCACCTCATCTGTATGCCCTGTTCAATCACAGCCTCACCTCAGGCTTTGTCCCTACCAAATGGCGCACTGCTACAGTCATCCCTCTCCACAGAGGAGGAGCGACTAAAGACCCTGGAAACCATCTTCCCATTAGCCTGACAAGTCTGATATGCAAAGCTATGGAACACGTTATCATGGACCTAATAAACAAGGATATAGGGAATCTCCAAACTCTGGATCCCACACATTTGGTTTTGCAAAGGGTAGATCATGCCTGCTCAACTTGGTAGACTTCTTTTGAGTCTGTCACCAGAGCTGTGGATGAAGGCAAGGTGGTTCATACAGCCAACCTTATCTGGCCAAGGCCTCTGATACCATTCCCCACTCAGGAATCCAAGAAAAACTCACTAAGCTAGGCATCAACCCCTATATCACTAGGTGGGTTGCAAACTGGCTCACAGGTAGAACCCACAGTGTGAAAGTAGCTGACTCCAGGTCAGACTGCTGACCAGTCATGAGTGGAGTCCCACAGGGTTCAGTCCCGGGTCCTCTCCTGTTTGGTATCTACTTTTCTGAAGTCCAGGCCAACATGAAGGGACTCTGGCTGACAAAGTTCGCAGACGATTGCAAGTTGGGAGTCCACTCCCTGAGTGATGACATCCTACAGAAAGGCCTCACTGAGACCAACAGCTGGTGTCAGAACCATGGCCTTAAGCTCGATGCCAAAAAAATGTGTTGCCATCCCCTTTGGGAAAAACTCTGTTCCCATGAATTACTAAATCGATGGTAGTCCACTGAACACAGAAGGCATTATAAGAGATCTAGGATCACAGGTTCACAACAACCTCTCTTTTGACCACCACATTGCCATTGTGGTCAAAGTCCTATGTGGCAAATCTCATTACTAAGGGTTTTGGATCTAGGAAGAAAGAGATCATTGTCTCCCTCTTCTCTTCCCTCATTAGTCCAATCATGGAGTACAATGCCCCATTTGGCATGTACCTCCGTAAATGCCTGCAACAACTGGAGAGGCTGCAAAAGTACCTCAGAGGATCCTAGGCCTTAATTATTTGCCGTATATGGACATGCTAAAAAAACTCCAACTATTCTCTCTCATATCGCCTACTTAGAGGCAATCTCTGCCATGTCTGACCCAGCTCAGTTTTGAAATGCTGCATCTGAAGAAATCCCAATTCCTCCGCACCACATGCTCCAGAGACCTCACCCTCATTACCACAATCAACCGAACATGCTGGAGGGACAGGTTCATAACCCAGAGACTGCCCATGCTATGGAATAGTCTTCCCATGCATGTCAAGCCGAGCACCTTACTGGCCCTCTTCAAGAGAAATCTTGAGTGGATGGGAAATGAAAACTTCACCCCAGGGATCACTGCAGTGGCTTTACTCAAGAGAGGCACTGGGAACCAAGGTCGGGTGGCATGATGCCAAGGTAATCCTATGGGCTAGGCTTGTAAAGACCCCAGGGCCATTAGCCTAGTACACACTTATGAACCTATGGAATGGATAATGGTTTAATTTCTGATGGCAAATGCCAATGAAGAAGAGAATGGAAAATTATGCACAGTTGACTTTTGAATTAGGATGGTTGAGAACAATTCACCACACCAGCATAAATGTGAACGGTTGTAGATAGGCTGGAGGTAAAAAAAAAAAAAAAAAATGTAAATAAAAGCTTATTGAATATGAAAATGGTTATGTTGAAGTCTCACAAAAGGCATACAAGGGAACACCTGCTATACTGAAAAGGCTGTGTAACATCTGGTCTTCCTCCTTTTGAATCCTGGTTTTATTTATATTTTATATATATATATATATATATATATATATATATATATATATATATATATATATATATATATATATATATATATATATATATAATGCACAAAAGAGTTTGGCTCTGAGATATGGAGAGATGGTCTTAACTGAAATCCCAGTGACCTGGGTTTGATCAGCAGAACTGGGGAAAGGAGGAATCTGGTGGGAGGATAGCAGTGAGCATATCTGTCCTGATAAGAGGTGAGAGCCGCATACCAACAGAGGGACATCTTGGTCCTCTGATAGTCCTGATATATATATGTGTGTGTGTGTGTGTGTTGCACTACAACACTTTGGTTCCTTAGGTCAGTGTCTGTGGGTTGGACTACATACATTAGTAAGCCAGCATTGTAGTCTTGCTTTCAGCAGTGCATCCCAAAGTCACCACATTAAAAGCAAAAACCTGCTAATGCTGCCATATGACAAACTGATTCCTGACCTTCATCACTGTCCTCTCAAAGAAATTCCAGAAACTCTTGACAGGAGCACTGTGGTAAATGTAGCAATGGCCCCTTAAGGCCATGCAAGTTCATGCCTTTAAGGGGTAATGTACACCTTTCCCATGATGACCTTATTAAGCAAAGCACTCTTCCTGTGAGGTACCTTTTGGTATTTATGGACTGCATGGTAGCCTGATGTGAGTAGATAACTTTTGTATCGTAGGTTTAAGGTGCAGGTTGATGGGTGGTGAAGCCACATGTCCAAGTTTCTTAATTATGATTGTGTGTTATGTATTATTCAAACCAGCCACCTACATTCCTTATTTCCTTCCATTTTAGGTTATAATCACTACTTGTCATCTGATTTCATTGGATTGTGGTAATTGTACAAGTTGCCTGCTGAGCAAGGCTTTGTGTAGTGTTGGTGTTTTCTGCTCTAGTTCTTGAGCAAGATTTTTCTGGTAGTCATTTTCATTTTTGTATTTACTTGTTTGAGTGCGCAAACATAACTCTCTACCTCATTCAGAGACCAGTATGCAGATAAAAAATCCAGTACGATGAGTTGCTAAGGATAACAAACACTGTTTTCTGTGAATTAATGAGCATAAATGCATGTTTCTAAATATTCGTAAAATATTGCTTGCAGTGAAACAAATGCAAGACTGGAATTTTATAGAGAGAGGTTAACCTTTATTGAAAATTACTCTGTTGCAAGTGTTAAAAACTTATCCTTCTGAAGACACTACAAGATATATGCACTTTTCTTTGGCATTGTTTTATATACTAGGTATACATGCATCTTTAGGCTTCAGTTGTGTTGAGGCTTTGTTTTTATTGCTAGCATGTTCAGACACTATTTCATAATTAATTTTTATAGTTCATTATCTTTAGCAGTTTTTTCTCTCCATTACTTTCTTCAAGCAGTTAACACAAAAGTTAGTTATTTCCCATATTTTTTAAACTAATTTTGCACAGCTATCGTGAATAAATGATTAGAAAATTAACTTTTGAGCTTGTCACTGGTGCCATTAATTGTCAGTAAAGGCATTGCCTAAAAGATGTCAAAATGTCAAGTTTTTCTTAGTTTATTGCTTAAAATTGATTAAAAAAAAAAAAAAAAAAAAGGAATAGTTTTTCTGAGGTTTAGAAAGAGAAGCGCAATACTGAAAGTATTTTCTAGCAGTGCATGCAGATCTGAGTTAGCAGAGACTTTACTATATAATTATTTTTTTTTGTTGTGTAGTATATTATATAACTTCTGTATGTTTTGCAGAAGAAATTTCAGACATAAAATCAACCTCGAGTGTTTCAGAATCAAAAGAACTTCAAACAAAGAGGATCTGACATTCTGTAGACAAGCAGCTGTGTAAATCCTGAGTAAATTGGACTTTACAGGTAGGTTATTCCAGATATTTTTGCATAAAATGGTGATTTATACTTGTTTTTATATTATACGCTGAAACTGATTCTGACCAAGGTTGAATCTGCTTGCTTTTGGCCAAGGTAGGCAACACTATACTTATACTCAGAAGTGGTGTTTTTTTTTTTTCTTCCTGAATACCGATGGGGGAACTATGAAATTACATCATATACAATATGCTGTAGTAATGTGAATAAAAAGTAGTGATTTTTGAAAGTGCAAATAATAAGATGGCTGTTTTGACAGACAGAACTCTTCTCTGAGGAGAATTTCAGCATCTCTTGTTCTCATGGATCTTTAGACTAGCAAGTACCTATGAAACGGTATTTCAGCTCAAGTGGTGCATAGGGGACTATTTAAATATCCACTTACCCATTATTATTCATAGAAAATGATTTTGATGCTGTGGTGTCATGAAATGCATCATCCCTAGTATTATCCTTATTCTGGGCCCTGGGCCTGTCATCAAGCTGGCCTGTCCTGAAGTCCTTAAATGGCTAAACACAACCCGCCATATCAATCAACTGTGTGAACCCCCACAACATTCTCACCCCAAATCACCCCATACAGATATTACTAATAATATGATTGATTACTTTGATACCTAGTTAGCTACCTAGTGGCCTGATGTAATTGCGAACTTGATAACTTGGTTCAAGCCTGACCATCACATCTCAGTTTGACATGTATTCTTATGAGTTGTTATAGGAGTTGGGGGGGTGGTTCCCAGTTGCCAGTTTGAATTTTTTTAAACTTTGCCCATTCTTTGGCCATGCAGCCCCTGTTCATCTCCATGCCCAGATAATCTTTGGTGAGACATAGTTATAAACCTTCTGTCTGTATCTCTCTCCTCACAGCTTCTGTCCAGCTTCCCTCCTCACATCTGTTCTACCATTCAGTGGTTTGAGGAAAGTACAATCGTGTAGTTGAACTTACCATAACAGTAGATGTTGGAATGATCACTGCTGCAGTAGCCATGGCTATATGGGTTGTATTCTGCTAAGGATATATAACTGCTGGCCATTTCCCAAACCTTCAGGTCACCTTCCATAAGAGCTTGCAGCTCTGATGCCCTTCTTGCAGAGGTCAGAACAATCAGTAAAACTTGTTTTCCATGTTAACCTCAAGTCAGCCAGACTAGCTGGTTCAAACAGAGCAAGTTAGCTTCTTTAATCCAAAATTAATATCCCAAGAA